>NW_019211457.1:2612951-2821583 GCF_002443255.2 Varroa destructor
TATATAAGGCCCAAAAGCCTTTGGACGGCTGTAGAGTTGGACTCTCCGGCCAACCGTTCAGAGTCGTTTGAGCCATCCTATATACAGTTTTATATATATATAACTGTATATTACGAAAGATTTCATTTTAGTGTCATTATGAGCATATTTCCCTTCCTGAAACTTTTGTCTATTTTCATTTTGTATCGCTGTTCATCAACCTATATCACAAATGCGTCGCTGTGAACGCCTTTGTCGTGTTCCTTATCTTTATCTCGAAGTCTATATTTGTTGCTCGCCTTTAAAATCGTTCCAAAAGATGTAGATTGGTGACACTCTTTATCTTTACAACTTTTGTCTGTTTTTGGGTCTCTCGAAATTATCTATAGAAGCGTAAACCTCCATGTAATTTTCTCCTATCCATTCATAGACCCACAAAGCGAATTTACGAACGACATTCCATATCTGCCGCACTTAACCCTGCGGTGTCTATCGGCAAATGGAAAGGTGTTACTAGCCGGTTGAACGTGAGACCGTCGCGCGTTAAAAAGGACCGCGTCGAAGAGTTAGATAACGCGTTTCGACAATCTACAAATAAACAATCAGCTGTGCTACCGCTAAAGCCAATGTTGAAATAATAAAAATTAAAAGACACTGCATGACTGTAGCCCGGGCAGAGTTATTACCAAGTCTGAAAGCGTGATATACCTCCCGTGCCGGTAGAAGCTCAGGCAGTTACACGAAAAGCAGACGGGGGAAAGGTTACGAAAGTTAAAAAGAAAATGTTGACCTTAGGCCATTCGCGTTCTGCTTATATTAACATCAGCGTTGTAAAGAATTCAGTTTGTATGCTTATACTCAAACAAGGCTTCCTCTATTAAAGCAGCAGTGTACGTCCTCATCAACGGGTAATATTCACTATTCCTATATCATTTCAATCTGCTGGTATTCTCAACGGTGTCGTCAAGCAGGTGCGTGACAATAAAGCAACAGCGGAGACGCTCTAGCCAAACGGCACAAATAAGTTTTTTTTGCCAATGAAGAGGGCTGAAAACGAAAGTTCGAGGAACTAGCTAAATTGAAGCACATGGATCCCTTCTTGTTTTTGCTAGAATAAAGATATTTATATTAATAATTTAAAGTAAAAACTAATCGTTAGGAGAGAAAAATCCAGCAAAGCGATTGGGGATTGCCATATCCTAAAGAGAGTCGATTCATTGTGATTATGTTTAGGTTTACGATAGATTGCCGTGCTTTGACGAGCGATGGTGGCGCTGTTGACCTATATAATTTTGTGAGCCTTAAAAAATCGTGTTCAATATTTATCTGATAGGTTTTCCCTTATGATTAAACAATCCAAAAGTACATATGTAGTTAACTGTGGAAGAATACGCTCGACTATTTATCACAAGAACAATTCGGCAACATAATAATAACAAAAATAAAATAGAGCCAACTTGTCGAATTATTGATCATGCAGTCAATGAGCCTATTGTGTTTGTGTCCTGAAGTGGTAATTTTCCTTAATAGGGCTCGATGCCTTTACTCGATACGCTTACCATAATATACAAGTCCGCGCAACAAAATAGCGTGCACCAAAGTAGTTGTTGATAGGCGCATTCGTTCTTAATAAAGAAGTCACGGCTTCCGTATTTGATTTGGCGTATAGCAACCCTATAAAACGATGGAAAGCTCCCCCGTGGACATAAGTCAATGGCCGCTCCCACCGTTGGAATTAAGCGACCGTATATTAGATGGCGATTTTTTCGCTACGTTATACATTAGACTCAAATTGGATTCATTTCGATTGTTCTGCTCTGTACCGCAACAACAATAGCCAAATAGGAACGTCGTTGCTCTGGGCCTTTGATGTTTGAACGGGTCGTTAACAATTTAACAAAATCCAGCTATTCGACTTATGCAAATGGACCATATAAAAATATCGCACGAATAATGCCCATTGACATATTGCGGATCGTAGACCGCCGTCTGTCAGATAACTAAACGGCTACTTTCCTCTCACACGAGTTAATTTATTTACTAAATCAATTGATTACATACCATGGTATTTTAATCGTTGGTTAAACATAACACCATTTCAGATCCGGGCTGTGTCGCCACTTGACTACGAGGCGTTGTCCAGCTATCGACTGGTCGTTCGCGTTCAGGATAGCGGCTCACCTTCAAGGTCGAACACGACCAATGTTCTAATAAACGTACTAGATGTCAACGACAATGACCCACGTTTTTACGCCGCAGAATTTCGAGAGAGTGTCCCCGAGAGCGTTGAAAAGGGCCATAGTATCATCCAGGTATGTTGCGAGCGAAATAGTGAGTAGTGCGTGGAGATCTTGCGGCGCGCGTTTCAATACCTAATTAGTACCCCTTGTGGATCTAAATGTACTTATGTATGCTGCAATAGTACGTTACCGCTAGTATATCAGAGGAGTCACAAAGCCTCATTCACTATCGACCCAACTCAATCCGAAAAAGCTAGTAGTAACACATTTAGTTAGAGCACCGCTCTTCGATGACACCGTGATGCAGGTTGTACTGCTACGTCAGATCGTCCCTTGGATCCAGAAGTGTCGACGTCATCCTGAACTCATAGAAAAACAAAAATATAATTAGTGTGAAGTTTCTTAAATCAATCAACTTGCGTGGGCAGACTAATCTTGTCGGCTATATAATGGACGAAACAACGGTGCAAGTAATCAGTATGGCGGCTATTGCCAATAATATATATGGGGGTATTATATTGGCGTTGGCTTGGTCCTCTTTCGTATTTCATTTTATAGGTGCAAGCATTTGACGCGGATTCTGGAGACAACGCGAAAATCTCATATTCCCTGCAGACAACAGATGGTTCGGATCCATTTCTATTACCAGTTTCTATCGAACCAGATTCTGGATGGGTAAGTGTAGACGTGAGACGCTCATTTCGCCATCTACGGAAGCTGGACTTTATAAATATAGACTATATAAAGAACTTCTTCTTTAGCTGAAAATCAGGTTGACAGCCCCCTATTAGCACAACTGTCCAAACCAGTACACAAGTAAACACCTGTTTTGTATAACAAACGTCTCAAGTAGATTGAAAAGTAAACTTGATTTATGGTTATCATCTAAGTAATATATCGGTCGCGGCTCTCGGTCTTTGTGAGGAAAAGCCGTTTTTGATATGTTTCGAAAATAAGTACTCTAAATACTAGCTCCGTGTCCCGTCGTTAATACGTCTGACACATGAATGCCAGACCGTTTCGGACGGGACAGCAAAAAGTTCACCGTGATCATCGACCCTTGCCTTTAGGGGTTTGACTACGTATGAGCGTTCATCTTGTAAAAGAAGTTCTCAAACAAATATGGCACGAAGAGGTTCTGCACGTTTCGCCTTATACGCCTTCATCGTTACACTATATATCTGATCTAGTCATACTGGTTTAGATATTATCCAGGAAGGCAACTGTAAGACAAAAGGTTTAACCGCACCATTATTCAAATTGCTTCAAACAGGTTTTAGCTAAGCCCGTATTCGTACAACATTTCTCTATAAACGGACTTCTTTTCGTATTTTAACGCTCCTTGCGTTATTAATGTTGTCACCGTGATAGTCCAGAAATAGCGTGTTTGCCTACCAAACTTAGGAACACGTAATGGTCTAGGTTCGAATTCGGGCGGAGATCCATTTTGTTTCACGCTGAGCATCAGCTCTCAAAGCGATGCTTAGCTAAGTCAGTATCGGACGCAAAAACTCAAAATACATCCCTTTAAGTGTATCTGCATCCAGGGTTCCTAAACGCCCGTACTCAGTGTGCACTATAAACGTCTTGCACAACAGATGATCGCTTTCACAGAGAGACCTAGTTGCTTTTACAGAGAACAGTCAAGTCCACCTCTAATCATCCAGTTTTAATATTCATCTCGTCCTCATTATGTGCTCGCAAAAAATCATATAATAGTTATGGACTTGCACCTCTGTGTAGAAATAAGATTATACGAAGATATATATCGTCGCGTGTTCGCAGCGCCTTTGATGAAGACCGGCTCCGAATTCTATAGAAACTAGAATTGGGGACACCGAGCGGATCCACCAGTTTTTGGTAGCGCTCCCTAATTTTCTTCACTTTTTAATTACGGTCATTACCTTCGCTGTCGCCCACTGCCAACTAGGTATGGAAGACACACACATTGATCATGTGGTCTGATAAAACAGGCCAGTCGGGTTCCGCCACTAATTTATAGCCTTAAGCATAGTTCATTTTCTGGTTAAGCCAAATCCGCAGGACACTGTCGAACTGGCGGTGTTCGTTTGATGTCGGTGTCATTTCTGATATTGCGTCCGGAATTTGTGTCTATATCGTGCACCGCACGCTGTAGACGGTGCATAGCACGATGAGAACGTACACGGTACATGAGAAGCTTGAAAAAGACTATGCAGCTGAGAAATGTGCCCGACAAATACGATTAACATTTGAACGCCTCGTTCGACAGGTTTACCAGTGGCGCAGGCTCGCCCAGTTGTAGAAGCGTTGGTACCAGACGATGGCTTCAGCTTATACAGTATAGTATGCGATAATTCCGGCGACGATGATGACCAATGCAAAAAAAAGCCAGTGCTACTTGCTGCAATGGATGTGCAATAATGCATGCGTCAAACGACCCACTCTAGCCGAACTGATAATAACGATATCTTCTCTGACGGGTCAAACACCGCCTGAAGATAGAGCTATAATAAGGGTCGGTCTTGCAGCTCATCTATCTCTTCATATATATGTTTGTGTGTATGTACGAACATACAACAAACTAAATGAATCTGATCGAATCGGGAACGGGCAGCATTTTTCTGCGATCATAACCAGACGTGGATACCTTAAAGCTGCCTAGTAATATTAATCGATTAGACATAATCCCATAAATTAGCAAGAAAAGGGTGAGCAGGCGGGCGAAACGGGGGTACTGCTGATTCTTGTTCTTAAACGGATGAGGAATTCTCTTTTTTTTTTTGTGGGTTATAACATACTATGTTCTATAACATTATGTCTATATGTGTATGTATATGACTCGTTTTGAGCTACAGAATAGAAAAAGAGTGTAGAGGTGTCCGGGTTGGGTAAACGACCGGACGTTCGATGAAGGGAACAGATGAAAACATACGTGAAAAAGGGGCTTATCGTAGACAGCTTCCATTTGCCTGCGTGTTTTAGATGACTCGCTAATACTTCGCTTTACAGAGAATGAATTTCGTTAGTATAGAATAGTTAGTGCTTACAAGGGGGTTAGTAAATCGTTGAAATACGCCAAATCTATAGAAGATATCGACGTGCTTGGTGCGAGCAGATTCTAGTCAAGTTAAGTTTCGAAACAGCAACTATCACTAAATATATTATTTAAGTTCAAGTTCTCCAATCTAGATTTTGTGACTATCACTGCGGAAAAATATAAACGGGGATAAACAAATTGACGCGATTCTAATGAGTTAAATTATGAGACATATGACTGGCTCGTATTGAGATACTGATAGATCGGAAGCTCACAGCGAGACCAGAGAACGATCGAGACTAGACTCTCAAAAATAGCCCTCTTGGGCGAATCTTTAGATCGATAGATAGAATCTGAGAAAAGTTATGCCGAACTGCCCTTCGATCGCGGATATTATGCAGAATTATACAATATCGACACCAGACAACTTAATTGCTATCATTTAGTAACAGCGAATCATCATCGTAACCACCTTTGAAGTTAACAGATTTTTCTATATATCAGTCGTCGTCACGTCACGAAACCTGGCCCATTTTTTTAACACGTACTCTTATAGTCACGTGAGGGGGTCACGTTGTAGCAGTCTAATTAAATACAGGTTAGAGTAACAAAGAGTAATTTTCAAGCGGTCAAGATGCAGACCCACGTTGATTAACAGCTACCATAGGGCGGCCATTGGCGCGTTTGTCTATGGTAGAACGAGCGTCTCACTGTGGAATAAATGCATATACTAATCTCTATTCTGTGATAACATTTCACCTCGACACTGAAGAATATCTTCTTTTCTGTAGAGATTTTTCAGCAAACGTACAGGCATGCGAACAGGAAACGAAGCTGTACGTTGATTTGGGATTATATAGCCAACTGTGAAGCTTTTATCAAGGGAATCCTTTTGCTCTATTTCAAGGATAGTGCCTCGTTTAATGCATTGCTCTCAGGTCGTTTTGCTGATGGGACAGTTTCGTTTAACTATGCCCCAATTACCCAAGGAATAGCTAATTGGTAACACAATAGAAACTGGCTCAAGGTTCGATCAGCGTACTTCTCACCGACAGAAACAAACTACTGATACAATGTTCAAACAATTATTATCGCAAAACCGATTTTGGCTAGCGAATCTTTCTGTCTCTCACATGGGTCCACAGATCATTTTCATCGTATGATTATACTCCTTTTCTCCACTGCTGCTTTCCACTGCTATACCTAGATTAGAAATGACCTAAATGGCTTGTCTAATAAGGACTGGCTTCACATTTGCAGAGCGGCAAATACGAGCGCCAAAAAACGAATATTAACATTATCGTTGTGGGTTAATTTCGTGCTGTTTTGGCTTCTGTAACCCCCTACATGCCTGGCAACATAACCTTATATAGGTGCTCATTCTCTTTATACCGTTTACATTCACCGTACACGTTCTAATAGATTCGCGTCCAGACCCTGTTGGACCACGAGAAACGTGTAGAGTATCGCTTTTCTGTAGTTGCTCGAGACAACGGCACCCCCCAACGAAGTGCCTCAGCCGTCGTCATTTTGTCCGTCCAAGATGTCAACGATAATGACCCTCGTTTCGAAGAACGAAGCTACAACGCCGTTGTATCAGAGAAGGATCCTCCAGGAACGCTTGTTCTCACGTTGACGGCTCACGATCCGGATCGTGACAATCGGCTACAGTATCACATCGCCAGTGGAAATCATCGGGACCGATTCGGTAAAAGTTTTTATCCATATATAGAAGATTTCACCTTCATGCACATACATATATATATATATATATATATATATATATATATATAAATATATATATATAATTAACCATATATTTGGTGTGGCTTTGATGACTTTGTTTCCATGCAAAGCTTCATTACTATACTGTGGGTTTAAAAAATTAGTTCTTTTAACTATGTAATATATGTACAGACAACATATGGTGTGCAGATCTGATTCAATAAAAGCAGTTTATTCAAAAATATATATAAAGAGTGGAGCAAAGCCATTTGACGCATTGAGAGTCATCAATTATTTGTGCTTTTATTTTGTTTTTGCCCTCTTGCTGCTGACGTAACATAGAGGGCCTCAAGCTACTTCGAGCTGTTAATAGATGTATCTAGAGGGCTGCATATATCATGTATAATAGATCACACAAGTAAACGAAAAAAGTTTATATTATATACTGATTTGTCTTTAATTGCCCCGCGTAATTGATAGAGCAAGCCCCCTTCGGGACACTTGGCGATCGAAAGCCGCTTGTAATAATAGTCAACAGATTGACTTATACAGCCACTTGTCTGAACAATATCTGCTGAGGTGCTAAGATATAATCAGCTAGTAGAGCTCTCCTTTCGATCACACATATTACTCTGGCCCAGTATCGATTGTTACATACATCGGAATCCTTGCCTTTTCATAGCCGTGGAATAATACTTCCTGTTATTGGGTTTCCACCAAAAAAATAATACCCAAAGTTCCTGGGTAAAATGGTCATCTGCACGTGGAATATATATGCAGATATTTTCTTTCGATACATAGAATAACCGTTCTATAATAGGAGAGTGAAAGCGTTAATCAAGGGTGCACCTAATGAAGATGTATATATAGTACGCGGCTGATAGGGATATCGGCTGCGATGTTTACCTCAAAACGCATTTAATAATATATGGATAGATCAAACCTGGCGTGTCTCTTGCCCGTTTTATATATCGACGGCTCTGATAGTGTCGTCTTGATCGATGCACGCGGTTCTATAGAGAGCAACTGTAAGTGACGACTACTATTAGTTACTATTATTAAAGGTTTTTAAAAGCTGTTCACTGGTGCCGTCGGAAATCAATTATCAGTCAACTGTAGAACAAAGATCCGAGAAGATGCAACTGTTTTTGTTTTTGTTGTTGTTGAGGTTTACTTGCTTGGCGCGGACATCTGTAAGAACTGTTGTATCTTGAGCGGTAAGGAAACGTCACAGCATTGTGACTTACGGTGAATAAACTCGATATCTTTGCCTGCCCGCCAAGATGGAAACGTTGGTCCGAAAACATTGGAATCTTGAGACCTATCTCTAGCGAATATAGCATATAAAGTACCATAAATTGGTGTATTTTTTTTTTAAAAGAAGCCTTCTTTAATTTTCTTGGTATCAAATTTTTCAAGAATTTTTTGCCATCTCAAAATCGACTCTTTTCTGCAGCTTCCTAAATGTGTACATTTTCTATCGTATCTTCTTTCGTCATACCCTAGGAATCATCTCGCAGAACGGGGCAGGCATCGTGTCGATTGCCCAGCCGCTAGACTACAAACTGGAAAACCGATTCGCTCTCTCTGTTGTCGTGTCAGATTCTGGCGGTCGAACAGACACCGCTTTGCTCAATATCAATGTTACAGGTAGGTCTGAGTAGGTTTATCACATCCGCCAAGACTAAATGACGCCTTGGTGCAAGAATGCACTACTAAAATTGCTCGTGTTTTCATTCGCCTGCTTACCGTTGGTCCGAATGGTGGTCAACTCGACGATGACAACAACGGTGATGCAAACAGATGCCAACAATCATCGACCAACCTTCGTAAAAACGCCTTATTCCGCCTCCATACCGGAGGATACGCCGGTCGGTACAACGGTACTTGTTATCGAGGCGCTTGACAATGACGTTGGTCACAATGCGCGCGTCACCTATACCTTAGAAGACGCCGTCAGTGCATTCAAGATCGAACCGGACACTGGGGCCGTCGTTACTTCGGCGCCGCTTGATCGCGAGTCGGTATCGGGATATACGCTTGTGGTCACCGCACAGGACGAAGGTCGACCCCCGCTATCAGACAGCACCAGTGTCGAGATTGAGATCATGGACGTCAATGACAACGCGCCAAAATTCGCAATGGGCTCCTATACGAGCGACGTATCGGAGGACGCCTTGATAGGCACGTCGATCATGCAAATATCGGCGTCCGATGAGGATCTTGGACTCAATGCCCAAGTCAGGTATGCAGCGGGAATATGTAAAATGAATGGTCTTTATGGAACTAGCGGAATATCACTGGTGGTCTACTCAGAAGCAGTATAAGATTTAGGTTTGACCAAAGAGAGGAGCTTCAGTGTGGTAGAAACCAAGTTACGCTTATTTCTGAGCGTTTCAAGTCGATTAATAAAGTGACATTTGAAGGGATGCAGGAAACATAAGCACATATATTAGAAAAGTGGTCTGACGTAAATGAAAACAGAAGCAGAACGAAGAAAAATTGTTTACCAAAATTCATAGCAAGACAGTACTGCGTGAATGATCTTATTTGTGGCGGCTATCATTTTTATTTAATGGACCATCAGTAATAAAGGTCTACAACAACATTTCAGGTACACTTTTACTGGAGGTAATGATGGACAAGGCGCATTCAGTATTGACCCGACTTCAGGACTGGTTAGAACGGCCAAGCATTTGGATCGTGAAGCTGTTGCGATGTACCAACTGAAAGCCGTTGCAGTTGACAGAGGTAGCCCTCAACTATCCAACACCGTACCCATTACCGTGTTCGTCCAGGACATCAATGACTCCCCACCGAGATTCGATTCGGACAAAATTCAAATATTCGTCCCGGAGAATGTACCTCTCGGCTCCGTCATTGGGACTATTGAAGCAAAGGACCCTGATGAAGGACCGAACGCTCAGGTCACCTACTCTATAGTTGGAGGACCGGATGCTGATAGCTTTTCATTGATCTCGAAGCCAGCTGGACCTGTGGACATTGTGAGTCGAGTGGAATTCGACTACGAAGGGCCGAAAAAACGTTACATCTTTTCAGTAAGAGCGTCGAGCCCACCGCTTCGAACCGATGCACAGGTCGAGATTTGGGTGACAGATATCAACGATAATGCCCCGGTTCTTAAAAACTTTCTCATAGTTTTCAACAACTTTAAGAATTTCTTCCCAACAGGACCTATTGGTAAGATTCCTGCCAACGATCCAGATGTGAGTGATGCCCTTCACTACAAGTTTACGTCCGGTAACCGGGCTAATCTCCTTGAGTTGAACGAGACTTCCGGAGAAATTAAGCTATCGCCAAATCTTAACACCGATGTGGCCATCGACGCTGATTTTCAAGTATCGGTTTTCGATGGCATTAACGAGGTATCTGCCACGTGCAAGCTTCAAGTTCGCTGGATATCCGAGGCAATGTTGAACAATTCGATCACCATACAAATGCAAGACATGACCGTCGAGCAGTTTCTTTCGCCATCGTTTGACTCGTTTATATCCGCCCTTAGTGCCGTTGTGCCCTGTCCCAAAGAGAATATCTTTCTATTCAATATACAACAAGACACTCCGGACATCCTCAACGTGTCATTTTCCGTCGTAAAAAATCGCGGCCATGAGGACCTCTACAGTTCGCAGTACATTCAAGAGCGAATGTACCTCGGCCGAAGTCTCTTATATAGACTGAGCGACATTGAAGTACTACCCTTTGATGACTATCCCTGTTCAACAGAGCCCTGCCTTAACTTTGAGAGATGTGAGCCGATCCTTAAGTTCAAGGCTGCTGGCGACTTCATCTCGTCCGACCGTATACTTTTCCGTCCAATTCAGCCTTCAAACACCTTCCAATGCATGTGCCCAGTAGGTTTCGCTGGAATGAAACACCGTTTCGACTGTGACACCGAGGTAAATTTCTGTTATTCAAGTCCCTGCCGAAATGGCGGGTATTGCGTACAAACCGAGGGTGGCTACTACTGTGAATGTGTGAACAATTTTCATGGCAAGAATTGTGAGGTAGCTGGCAAGACGAACTCGTCGTCATCGAGCGCAAATCACTGTACCGCCAGCGATTCAACTCTAGACGAAATGTGTCGCCTTCGGGGTCGAAGTTTCCCTCAACGAGGAACGTACGTGACGTTCCCGTCCCTGAAAAGACGACATCGATTCTCGATTAAGATCTCATTTGCTACTCCGAATCAGAACGGGCTGCTGCTTTACAACGGTCGATATAATGACAAAAATGACTTCATCGCCATGGAGCTCGTTGATGGTCAGTTGGTATTTAGCTACTCGACAGGGGATCAAGAAGCGACAGCGGTAACCGCGGTCAAGGCCGGTTTAAACGATGGAAATTGGCACACTGCGCACATCACATACCACGAAAGGATGGCTTCGCTTTCTGTCGATGGCTGTGACCCTGTAGTGGCCGAGAGGCTTGGAAATGACAATAACTATCAGGTATGCTCTTTACCCTAAAACGGAGTCGATACGAGCTAAGCTTGCCGATTTTTCTAAACAAGGTTAGTTAGTTTGCAAACGTACGTCACCTTTGTGCTTTTCGGTTTTCGGTTCAGCAAGTATGGTTTCCCTATAAGTTATGACATGACATGTAGCTGAGGGTTTCCTATTATACTACAGTAATGTTTGGATTAATCTGGTAGCAATTTTATCTCATAATACTTGAACAGATTTATGTCTACACGTTCATTTTCAGTGCGCGAGCCGAGGTCAACTCCGTCTCGATCATAGGTGCTCTGATCCGATGGAAAGTTGTTATCGTTTCCTAGACTTGACAGGGCCTCTTCAATTAGGCGGACTCCCTCAAATTATGTCAAGTTTTCCAGTACAGAATCGCGATTTTATTGGCTGCGTGCGTGATCTCTACATAGACCATGAGCTAATCGATTTAAATCAGTTTGTGGCAAATAATCTAACCATCGCTGGTTGCCCCTCCCGTCGAGGATTTTGTCACATTGACCCGTGTCTCAATGGAGCCACCTGCCAAGAGTCTTGGAGCGGGTATAGATGCATCTGCCCTGAAGGATATGGAGGATCGGAATGTCAAGATCGCGTCGAGCCTTATAGGTTAATAGTCGCAAGCTTAATTGCACAGAAGCATAATTGATATGACGGGTATAACAAAATAGAATTGAGTTTGCTAAATATGATATATGGGATCTTGAGTCGCATGTCCCTATGTAAGCAGATATGCTTTTCCAAATAGTAGATATGTATGTGTTTAATAGTATCTGATATATTACATAATATAAAGGCTTCATTCGGCGCAGGAACATTAAGTAATGTTATTCATTCTAGAACATTTGTGGTACGAGCACAGATCTGAAAACTTTGTGTCGGCATTACGCATAGGATATTTGATTTCTGACATAAACTCTCATTTAGGCTATCACGAGAATCAAGATCCCTTTCGGTACCTCATATCGAAGTGGCGTTTGTTACAGGATAATGAAATAGACGTTTACTGCGATACGTCGAACAGAGGTGGAGATTGGCGGTTTCGCCGTTTCTCTATACTGTGGTCGTTATCGTCGCGTACACTTCGAATGATAGTGCAATCAATGATTCCCGAAGCTTACATGTACTACGAACTGTGAAGAGCCACATAAAAAAGGGGCTTTCTTTAGGTCTATGGGGAACAGTGTCTTTTTATCATGTTTATATTGCGAATGATCGCCAGTCACGTTGAAAGACTATTACAGTGTTGTACGATACGTACCGGATCGGTATTTAATGTTATCTTAAATAGCTCGTATAGCATCAAAAAGTCACTTGATGGTCACAATTCACTTAACTTTCTGTTCATCAGCTTCGTTCGGTAGTGTAAAATAGATTGTTCTGATTCCTGCAAATCGTGGTCACGCGACGGCTTAGCCCTTAATTGTGTCACTGCATGAATATACACCTAGCCAGCACGACATAGGATGAGTGCGATGGTGTTAGAATACGTGAAGAATTAAAGACATCCTAAATGGTTGTAACATCCTGCATATTTCAAAACAAACGATATATTATCCACTCTTCCCCGTGCTATAATAAGGTATTGATCTATACTCTATTACTATTGCTATTATTATTATTTATTTTACATTTTTTAGTCAACCATCAGCATTTTTTCTATTTGTGCTTTTGTGTAGATTCCACGGCGACGGCCATTTGACGTTCAAGTCCTCTTTGCGTCCAATTGACATCCCGTGGAGCATTCGTCTATCTCTCCGAACAAAACATCGTCAAGGCCTTCTGCTTCTGATTGAGCTTGGTGGCAACGAAAAGCGTTTCGTCCTGCAAATTGTTAACGGGTCTGTCGTAGCAGCTGTTGACGAATCAAAGGTTTCTGTACTTCATTTATCCGTGGCTGATGGTGAGTGGCATCAGCTACATTTCTGGTGGAACGCAAATGTACTTGGGCTTTCCGTCGACGGCGATCACTATCGCTCAGAGCGTCACACCCATCAGAGTCCTGCGGGACATTACATTGGCGATGTGTGGGTTGGAGGCCATGAAAGCGGCGATTTCTCTCCTTTTCGCGGTTGCATCGAGAATATTCGCCTAGGTAATCAGAGGGATGCATACCGGGAGCCCTCGTCAGAACGAAATGTGTTCCGAGGCTGTGGCATACAGGATGCGTGCGCCTCAAATCCGTGCCCTGACAGCTCTACCTGTGAAAACACCTTCGAAGGCTTTCGATGCAACTGCAAACCTGGATTCGTTGGCAGCCAATGTTTGCCTATCTGTTCGCTGAATCCTTGCGAGCATAATACGACGTCGAGCTGTGTGACAGCCCCTTCGAGCCAACGAGGATATCAGTGTTTGTGTGACGCTAAACATTACGGAGAACGTTGCGAGATGACGATGATTGAGCACTGCCCGGCAAATTGGTGGGGTACACCGCCATTCTGTGGACCATGCCAATGTGACGTACATAAAGGGTACTCGTCGAATTGTGATAAGACAACGGGCGATTGTGTATGCGAAGAAAATTACTATTTTGCCCCGGAGCAAGGAACATGTTTGCCATGTAATTGCTACGCGGCTGGATCGCACGGGCCGCAGTGCGATTCATCGGGAGGCCAGTGCCGTTGCCGAGAGGGCGTCATTGGAAAAAACTGTGACTGCTGCTCGAATGAATTCGCCGAAGTCACGCTACGCGGCTGCGAAGTCATCTACGATGGATGTCCCCGTGCGAGGCATTCGCGTGTCTGGTGGCCTCGTACGTCCCTCGGATCTGAAGCGTTGAGTGTCTGTCCGGCGTTAGCACAAGGCAAATGCTCGAGATTCTGCGATCCGAACGACGGGTGGCAGGCACCTGATCTATTTCACTGCCTTTCTGATCCATTAGGACCACTTGCTGAAGAGTTGGCTCTCATTGAGAAATCCAATATACAACTTCGAGCCCACAATTCACGAAGACTAGCGAGGGAATTGCATGAAGCACTACAACGTGCTCTGGAGAACAATATGAACGAACTTTACGGAAGCGATGTTCGCACGGTGTCACAGGCACTGTCTTTGATTTTCGAATTCGAAGCTCAACAGGGCGGTTTTAACCTCAGCCATACACAAGACCGGCACTTCGTAAGATATCTTATGCATTCACTTGCCACGGTAGCTGATGCACGATTGGCACCTTTGTGGCAACGACTTCCGGTGACGATGCGGCTGGAGCGGCTTCTTGCCCGTGTGGAAGCGTACTCTCGACGATTGCTAGCCAATATGGAGGATACATTCACCGCGCCGTTTCTGCTCGGATTCAACGATAACACGTTTTTTAGTGTTGACCATGCATCTCATGCCGAACTACACGTCGATAACACAACATCGTCATACGTGTACTCGATAACGACTGGTCGGAAATCGCTTCCATTGATCCGGATGCCCAAGTTCAATAATATACCCATTCAGAAGCTGCCGGCATGGATGCCTCGAGTTGGAATACCATTGTCGGCGCTGAGTTTCGACACATACGGAAGTGATAGCAAAGCCCTGTTTTCTGTAGCGGCGTTTCGTGACGCCAGTTCTTTGTATCCACTGATGTACGACTCGACCATTAAGTGAGTAGACTTCAGAGCTAACTTGATATTTTGCCACACAATATAATAGCTCTCTTGTAACGTATGCCCTAAAATTAAGTCGGTGCATTTAATTCTAGTGAAAAAAGTCACGAAGTGTAAAAAGAAAGTGCGAAAAATAATGTGTAATCTAGCTATGCTTGGTTACGTATTTATGCAATACGTTGTGGAAATCCTTTGCGCAATGATGTGCGTGTGTCGTTGTGATCATTTCAGTCATAATCTTGGCGTGTCCATAAGCAGTGCTGTCATCTCCGTCTCAGTGGCCAAAAGTGACTCGAAATTCTCGCTTCTTGAACAGCTCAATGGTGAAAGCCGAGTCCACATTTCGTTTCCCGTTTTACACGGCAGGTTTCCCAGAAACCCACAGGTCGGTTATGTCTAGTAACAAAGTTAACTTTTTGAACCTTACAACGATTATTGCATACGAAATGTAACTGCGAAGGTTTTTTAAGAGTCTTTATTTGACATCTATATATATATATATATATAATAAAATTATTTTTCCAATGCGTCTAGGGACTTTAGCCCCGCCCTGTATATATCTACCCATCTAACATTATTGTCGGCTACCTTTTGTCGTTCTGTTTTTTCGTATAGTGCGTCTTCTGGTACGTGTCTTCAGCAACCGGTTACGGGAAATGGTCTGCTCGGGGCTGCCGTGTAGAGGGCTTTGAGCCACTGAGGGTCAATTGCTCCTGCGACCATCTGTCGATGTTTGCCGTCCTTACGGAAGATAGCTATACTCTGGCTAGGACACAGATCTCATACAGCCAGGAGCTGTCGGCGAGTGTGGCCCTTATATTCTCCATTGGTACGTGTAGGCTCATCCTTCTTTACGAAGGACGAAATGACTGAGTACTAGTTAATAATTTAGCGACAGTGCGGAGCAAACTGTTATTATAAAACGATACAGGATTTTGCTTCATGAGCAAACATTCAGACTACAGAAATGTCTCAGCCGCGATTATGTTGTGTGTACTACGAGCTTGCCACTAACGAATAATATCATCGTCACAAGTACACAGTTGTACTTACAATCAAATCTTCATTAAAAACCCTTTATTAAACATTACGTGAATTGGTCTTTCAGCCCTTCTAACAACAACTGCGGCTCTTTTAATCGCTTTGACGATTGCATCAGGAGGGTATTCAACGAATTCACACGCCATCCACGTTAATGTCATCATATGCTTGCTTCTCGTAGACCTCATCTCGTTGGTGGGCATAGGGTAAGATACGTCATGTATACGTTCTGTCGTCTGGTCCATGAAGCTTTCTTGATTGCAACCTACTCGTTATTCTTGATTCTTACTTAGCATCTTCAACGGCTAATTTCGCCGAAGAGCAACTATCGACTCATATGGGACTGGTACCCTGATTGTTTGACTTTTTTTTTTGCTTGAAAATACCCTCTATAGGTCACATGCACCGGCCTCGGCATCAGGGTGTCGCATGGTCGCCATTGGAGTACACTTTGCGTGGCTAGCTGTGTTCTCCTGGATCCTGGTCGATCTCCTGCACATCTACCGAATGCTAACCGAAATGAAAGATGTCAATCACGGTTCTATGAAGTTTTACTTCTCACTAGCGTACGGAGCTCCGGCCTTAATCGTAGCGCTAACACTCGGCATTCGATCTGACCTCTACGCTGGGTACAACTTGTAAGCACCGCAGTTATGTATATATACATATGAACTTGCATAGTTATATGTTAACAATGTCTGCAAAACATGGATTTTATCGCCCCGCTTGCGATACACAGATATACCTAGATTGAAGACGCGCTTGTACATAGTACAGCAGTTTAGCTTTTTAAAGTGGAAGTTTCAATAATGTTCACGGGTGCCGGCATATTTATACGCTCACACGAGCTGAGTAAAAATGGATACGATAGTAATGAATAGTTTGAATGTAGGTCATCTATGATTCATGGTTTGCAGTGCAGCGCGCACGCAAGAACGCGCCATTGCAATCAACGCTCTTGATTGATAATTAATTAAGATAATGTCATTTGTATTTGTTTCCCGTCATTTTAGCTGCTGGTTATCTGCGGCCTCATCGTTAGTATGGTCCCAAGCCGGGCCTGTTGCTGCTTTCGTAGGCGGAGCACTGCTCTTGGCAGCTGCTTCGGTAATGGCTTCGGTGAGAGTTCAAGGAGTTGAACTTATCTCAGACCTCGGAAATATTCGCTTCCTTCTCTGGCTAGCCATGGCTCAGTTACCTATCATAACATTTTTCTGGTGAGCTCCTTATTAATTTATATAATACGCTGGGCCGGCAGGTCAGAATAAACAAAAACGTGCATACATCTTTATCATTACACATTCGTACTTTATCATACTATAAACACATTCCACATTGAAAACATTATAGAAACTAGCAACAATTGGTGAAACCCTTAAACTAACTGTACTAGATACTTATATAAAACCTACTTTTTGCATACTGCGCTTATCCTCACTAGGTCCATCCATTAAAGGAGGCATAACTATTTAGGATTCGCGTGCTTTAATGCCTGATGCTCATCTTTTTGAGTGTATTGACATAATAATCGTGAACTTACAATTATTTGGTAATTAGCTGGTTTCAGCCTTGTGTAAAAGGTTACCATGCCGTTAAACAGGACTGTTGCAGGACCCCCATATAAGGTCAATAAGACGAACCACCACTGGACCTTCTAATAGGAGGCGGGCTTTTAATGCTATATCGAATAATTATTCTGTAGACTTGTTCAAGTGTAATAAAATTCAAAAATGTTAAAAATCGTTTAGGACAACAATACTATCTCGAATATTGCGTTCCTGTCCTTAATTTCTGATCAGGCTGAGTTCTATGTTCGCCTCTGCTGGTTCTATCTACGGCTGGTTAATGTTCAGTGTATGCACCCCTCTCGCCGCAATAGCGGTATTTCTTTGCCAATGCATTCTAAATGCTCGAGTAAGGCAAAACCTTTGGGAAATGCTTCGCGGTCGGCGGAAGTGTCTGCTGGCGTACTATGGAAGTGGTGGTGGGGGAGCTGGACTCTCAACCTCGGTAAGATAAATGCAGAGCCTTTTCTTAGCCTATTTTCGTTCAGGTCCAAGAATTATTTCACGATATTTTCATAGATGTTTTGTATGGATTTGCAACATACAATTAATTAGAGAAAAAGCAGATTGAAGATAGGGATAGATTTATAGGGATTTATATTCGTCGCACTGATAGCTTACGACTTTTTTTTTGCTCTCCTCCCACCCTATTATGGCTGCAGCGTTCCGCTTTGTCTTACGGCGGTCGTGTCGGAGGACTGACTGACATGAGCCTTCAGGGCACCTTACAGAGGAGGCATGTCATAATGAGAGCCTACTCCACCACCTCTAGATCTACTACGCACAGGTACGGATTACGAACGGTATGCTAAACCATACCATCACCGTTTAACGTTTACCATTTTAAGATTCTTTTAGGTAAATGTTTATTGGACTATTTAAACAGTTATTTAATACTCTTATTTGACTAACGGAGCCAATTAAAGCCCCGAATCGTTCAGTGCACATACATATATACATATATATATTTTCTTTTCAATACAGAATAATCGTTCTATAGAGAGTCAACAAATAACGACTACTCTCGTAATCTCGTGTTAATCAAGAGCGTGCTTAATGAATATGTGAAGCTGAATTTTACTTCCTAGTGTATGTCCATTACCTTACACGTAGCGTTATTATTTCTGTTTTCGATGAACGCAGATCTTCGTCGTTTGCATCAACGGTAACTGGTCAACCTGTCCGCGATGGCGGACGCTGTAAGAGGGCTAACAAAAACAATCGTCGAAGGAGCCGAGACGATCGGGATTCGGTCAGTGAAGGCAGTGGTTCGCGAGGATCCCGCGGATCAGAATTCAACAAATACAATTCACATGAAGATCTTCACTCCGTCGATCAGGAATCAATGGACCTCGCTTCAAGCCATTCATCCGACAAGGACACTATTACTTATACCGAAGAGAATGGAGGAGGTCCAAGGCAAGACTACTCCGATTCGGAGGCTGATGACCAGAGTGAGGCCTTCGATGAGGATACAGTAAGGCTTCATCGAGAGCAAGCAGGCTCAGGTGTCCTGCATCATCAGGGGCATCACGAACACCAAGCAATGCCCCATTCACAGCATCCATTGCACCCCTCATCTCTGCAGCAGCAACAACAGCATGCCGGTATAGTGTACGGTATGGGCATACATGACGGGGCCGGTTCCGGCGGTCAGTACAGCCCGACGCAGGATGAAGACGCTGGTCAGTATGGGGGGCAGCATCCACACAACCAACGTCCGTATAGCGGAATGAGCGGAGGCATCGGAGCTGGTGCCGGAATCGGAGGGGTGAATGCGATGGGGCACCGAGATGATGGCGCTGCCTATACAGGTGCCATGTCGCTTTCTAGGACAGCGACTCTGCCGCTTGCCACCAGGATGCTTCTAAGTGACAGTCCAACAATGTCTCAAAGTCAGCCTGGTTCAACGTCGCTAGATACTCGAGGTACGTTTAGTAGACATTTCATTTTCCTTCGGGTGTTGACGCAACGATTTGTATCAATTAGCTGGCAGAAGTACGTATAAGAATGCTGGCATAATAATCGCTATGGAATTAACGAATATTAGTAGCTAGTATTACTTAATCTTAGTAGCTGACTGTACGATAGATATACAACGCGTAGTCTTGATTGCGTGTAGTGGTACCGTGTATGCCTAGAAATGACTTAGTTTTGTTTGAGAGCAAGTCTAATAGACACAATCGTAGTGTTGCAGAAGGGCCGTCATCTACAGCACTATTGTCTAACTAACAAACAGTAGAACTGGATGTATACTCTAAACATCCATTTGCATACACAATGCTTAAAAAACTGCGTTCACAGCAGTTTTTTTTTGCGGCAAAAACAACGCTAAAAACAATCGCGGTTGTGCTCTGTTCATGGTTCTGCTTGTAGCGGCCCCTGCGATTGGAAGAGGAGGCGGGACCACGGAGAGCCTCACAAGTCCGGGCCAAGATGTCGAATTCATCGACGAATTTTCAGCCTCTCCGGACAACAATACGACAGCTACGGGGTAAGCGAAAGGCAAATTTCGGTAGTAATGGTTGGTGGCTGCCTCCACTGGAAGATTACAGAAATGAACCTTCTGTTTCTCGCTATAGATATGCAGAGTAGAGACAGAGAATTGCCCCCTGTTGCCAGATCGCGCATAAATGTCTTCATGTGTCCAACATAAACAGGCATACCATATTGACAGCAAGCTAATACTTTTTGCACATGTTAAAACTGTCACTTTTGTTTCTGTTTGCTTTGCAGAGGCGACGAGACATCCGTATGAAACAAGATCAATAGGCCTTTTTCGAAGTAGACATACATTTAGATCTATGGTCGAAATAGAAGATATCTATTTCTATGTGACTGCCATTTTGTAAATAAGCTTAGTAAGCAGAAGGTCGACTGAATCCAAATGACTTTTGTCTTATATATATATATATATATATATATATATATATATATATAGATATATATATATATAAAATTACAATGGCCTAGGTGCAGTTTTACAGAATATCGTAATCTGCATGAAAAACAAGGGATCTATTTGTAACACTACTTTCAGATGTTAAACAGATTTAACGCTATATACATATATATATAGAAAAGAGAGAGATTTATTATTGTACAGCAGGGCGCAATTGAAAATGCTAAAGTATTTTTTTAGGTGCTGAGTATATTTTTCCAGGCAGAGAGAATCTATCTAGAAACGCAAAGCGCTGCCATTATTAGCTATCGTGATATATAATGTCACTTGTATCTGGGGGAAAAGGCGTTGGCATGTTCGTTCAAAAGTAAGTTCTTTAGGTAGCATGTAATGAAATGGCAAATTGAGGGTGAACGATTCACAAACGATGTAACAACTTATTCGTAACGTCATCCTAATATGTTGATTTTATTAACATGGTTTATTTTGTTATGGTTTTATCTGAGGCAGATTTTTTCCCCATTTTTGTCTTACCTGTTATAGCAGGTGGCTAGAGTTTCTTTGAAACAAAAAGTAGTAAAAACAGAGACTTAGTGAACAAAACGTAACTTCAAAGGTTGACTGTCACATAAAAGCGTATACTTTCTAGGGATTTTTAGGATTTAGGATTCCCTAGTGAGCGCTTTGCTTCCATTTTCATACCTTGTTTTTCTATTCTAGTACAATCCACTTCTGATGAATTCCCCTGCTAAGGATACCTCTTATGTGTTTTTTTTCCAGTAAACAATATATCAGTATGTTTAGATCATTCCTTTATGAACGCGTAGGTCATTCTGATAGACGTCTTTATTTAATAAAATGCACAAATTGCACTTATCTTTCTATCTCGGATGTGGATCACGCAGATAGAAATCTCAGTTGTTTAACATAGAAATTAATGTTTATTTACAATGCGTATGTGTATGTCCGTTTTTTAGCTGTATACGTGAATATGTTTTTAGTGTAATTCCAATTGTTTCCCTTTTGTAAATCATAATTCGGCTGAGACCGCTTAATATGTTTGTATCAAACAAGCGAACGTGTGTATCCTCGGTTATCACTACAAGTCGGCGATAATACTGATGGTTTCACGTATTTTTTTTTTTTTTTATAATTTTGTCTGTTTTTTTTTTTGTATATTTGTAGTGACACGCTCTGGCGGACCGTGTAACGAAAATATACGTTATCTGCCAAATCCTGCTTTCTTTCCTTTATTTGTTTACATTTTTTTCGGAAGATAACTTATTTCTACATGACTTAAAGGTGAGAGTGGGCCGTTTCCGTAAGTTAAATTAAAACTGTTTCGCCCCAACTCACCTAGAATATGTCAGATCTCAGCAAGATAAGCAACAAAACATCTGTCCAGTTTATGTGTGCTGATTATGGAACACAAACAATGTTATACGAGTTCATATTGTGGTTTAATCTTGGGAAAAACTTTAACTAATTATAATAGATCGAGTAGGTGTTTTGGAATCAAATAAGAAACGTCACAATCCATACGCTAAATTTGCAATTTAATATTAAGGTATCTTTTTTCTGTAATATACAATACACGTACAATTTTTGGGCTGTATATGACTATAAGTTAATAAATAATTGGCGGACGCTAAATAAGCTACAGGAGGATGAAGATCACATATGGACTTACCATTAACAGTCGATCGTACGTTTCGTAGAGATTCTTTTGTAGAGGACAAGTTGATTTTTTAAAAAATATTTTTTGTCGGCGCACATGTCTAAGAGTCATCCACAATCATACTGGCAACAACATGATGTCCTGATGCGTGTCACAAGTAGTGATATATAGTTGTGTATATAAAAAAAAAATTAATGAATATGATGATTCTTATAATTATGCAGTAATTGACTTTTAGCACTTTTAAAGTGTATGAAAAATATGTACATGTAAAAACGTGAATAAATAGATATATAAACAATTATAATTTATATAACTGAATGGTAACGTTTTCGTTAATTCATTTTATTATCAATATAATAGTCGCTTGCTGCTATATTAAATAGATATTAAGTCTATAAATCAAAATGTTACTTGACCATTAATTTGCTCTCTCAACACTAATCAGAATAGCCAATATCTTCCTATATGACAAAGTAGTCCCTTTGTCACGAAACGAAATCTGTCTATATGCTTGGGTTCGAACCTCGACCGTGTTTAATATTAGCAGGCCAATGCGTTACCCACCATGCTATCACAGGGACACTGGGAATGTACCTAACTGGTGGAAAGTGTATCAAGGCATGAACGTAAGCTTAAGAGGACGCGGAATAGCTCTGAGGAAACAGGCTAAGTACTAAGAGTTACAATAGATACAAGTCTTTTAAGACTCACGGCTCATGTAAAATATGTGATCGGCAAAGCAATGAACTAGCGGCCGACCTGGCCCGCACAATGTCAAAAATAGGAGGAACACAGATGGGTATTAAAAACTATTGGCCTCATTGGCTAAGTCAGTCGTCAGCTTACCCGCTATGCGCAGATATGGCTCTGTGCTTCAGAAAAGTGGAGTTGACCCCTTTCCCTCCCGAATATATTTACCCTCAGAGTGGTTCGAGCCTTTAAGACTGTCTCTGCTGCCGTTACCGTAATGCTGGCCAGAACGTTCTCGTGGTCCATACCGACCGTGTGCTACATAGATCTGACTGCTGCAAAGAAGAGCGCAGTCGAGAAGTAACAGGATGGATGGACATGGGCTCGATCAGGACAAACATCGGTACGCTGCACCAGGTTACTGGTCCCGAACATGCAAACCTGGTTCAACAGGTCTCATGGCAGGTTAACGTATTACATTATTCGGATGCTGACCAGACACCTATCAGTTCCAGACATATATGGCAGACATAGGGAAACTGCAGACACCTGTGTCCTGTGAAACTTTAAAACAGTAAACGGAACAGAGTATCCAGTACTGCGCTACTATGGCCTTAGGCTTAAAAGGAAGATAATATTCACACAGGCAGACTCACGTTGGATGGAGAATTGGCCTAGAGGACGTTGGTGTGACACAAGGGTTAACAGCCGACATCAAGATACTTAGAGAGAATTATGAAAGAAATTGTGAAGAAAATTCTAGATGAGAGAAAAAGTAAAATACTTAGTCCCAAACCGGTCGGGTGAATAAAAAGAAGCGACTCGTCCACTAAACGGCTGAATTAAAGCCTCGGATAAAAGCATGGTAAAATTGATGTGATTATTAGGACATGATCATGTACTAGTCTTGCCCTAAAATCGTATGGTTAGCTATTTAACCCACATTTCTTTATCTCACACACCGAAAAGGGCTCAGAATCGAAACGCGAAGTGATCTAATCTAGGATGATATGTGAGAAATTTTCCCTCATCATTATAAAGAATGAGGTGACACTCCTATGTGGGCTTCGTTTCGTTTTGGTAAGGCTTAGCCGTCTTAACCAATGCTTAGAACTAAGGCAGATAGCATAAAACGTAAGACCTAATATTCAGGTAGTCGGATTGTCGTAGACCTAAAGTTTATTTAGCCTTAGATTTGCACAGATCATCCTTGTTATGTCACTTGTTACTACTACTATTTGAGGTAGTAGCTGCTCGGGGTCGAAGCTGATAACATGGCACATTTGCTCAAACTATGATGGTATCCAGTGGAGCTAAACGAGTGTGCGTCGTACTTCTCAAACAAAGGGTTCTCGTAAGATGGTGCAGTGGTATTACCTTCTTACTAAACTAGCGTAAGCACACTATTTCGCGCTAACAGGAGCCAGGTGCATGAAACAATGCTTAGCGAAGACAAAGGCGTCGGATGCAAAATTCAAAGAAGCTTGCTCAAACGTGGAGAGCTTCCTGACCGAATATTTGATGGAATTGCCAACGGGAATACATTATCGCTGAAGAGTTTCGTACATAGCAGTGGATTACTATGTGACAGGATCGTTCTTTGAAGGAGCCTTAATGCCAGACTGGTGAAAGCTTTCTTGATTCCTGTAGATGTTGAAAACTCACGTATCATTTTGGGTATGGTCCATTTTAAAATCGCTAATACTAACTTGAACATAACTGCAATCCCATGAATGGGCTTGCAAAAAGATCTTCAACTCGATCTGTTTTACGACGTGTCCAAGATAAGGTGGACGATACAATGAATTGGTACAATCGAGTTCTCAGTAACTTAATCGGTAGAAAAATGATCACTCGAAAGGAAAGCGGAAAAAATCCAGACACGATTTTCATTGAATGTATGTTTAACAAGAACAATTACTAACTACAATATAAACGCGATTAATCATAATTAATCGCGTTTATATTTCGTATATAAGATGCTAAAAAAGAACAAAGAAAAATAAATAATACTTTTGAAAGAGGGCTTTTATGGAAATAAGCAAAGGCTTTCGCCTTTGCTACCACTATACTGATACTATAATAAAAACAAAACGAGCTCTGTCACAGTGCTGCCTGTTATATTTTGTATTGCTAAGAAACGATTTTTTTTTTTGCTTCGACTGGAAGGATTTGAGCCAAGACTAAACAAGTGCAATCACGGGCACCATGTGTACGATATAAGTAGCAACCAATGCAAATTACCTGTGACGGGTTTTCGATTCGCGATGTTTATCCATTGCAAAAAATAGAGTAGCACTAGTTAAACCCGCAAAAAAACCAGTGGTAAAATGTTGGTCCTTAGTCCATGACCGACCTTCAGCCTGGAGCGTCTCGTAATTTCCAATTCTGAGGTCTCTACTACTGGAATTGTGGGATGCGCGCACTCTGTGTCGTGGCCACGTATTTTCCATGTGCATCGCGGCACCCTTGGCATAGAATGGCATTTTTCCTTATATAAAAAGCGTGCCCCAGGTCTTGGTCGTCATTCACGTTGTGCAGATAAATACTCTTGTCTTAGGAAGATACCGGAAAAGGGAATTTCCCGATCGTCGAATAGTAACACTAAAAATTAGTAAATCAGCTAGAACGAACCAATCTCTATTGCAGGAACAAAGAGCTTAATTTTGAATATACAACCCATCAATGCCTTTTCAATTAGGAAAAATAAGTTCTTTTCTAGCGGTTCGAAAGAAAAGCGTACAGAACAATAGTATTTTTTGGGCGATATACGAAGACCTTTACTAGAGGTAACGACAAACTTGTCTGCATTAGGCACAACATTCTACTTTAGGGTTAATTTCGGAGCGGTTCAGTTCGAACAATCAAGGGAACATAGAAGCTTCAGCAAATTTTCTTAGAGCTTTACCGCAAAAAGTTCGAAGGCATGCAGTTGTCATGCAGTTGGCACGAGAGAACACCGTTTGTGCAGATGATTCAAGGCATATGAATTCGATGTTGTAAGAAGATCCTTCAATTGTATCTTCTGAGCAACCATTGTCAAACCAATAATACCTTGAATAATTACAATTAAAATACCGCTGAACAAAAAAGGCTCTTATCGTTGCTTGAACTGATATGAGACGTCCTACTAGAAGACGTTATCAGGTAGTCCTTAAAATGATCTTTCCCCTTATCTATCTACAACATATCACGATAACACATTATCACGACAATTCTCTTGAAGTGAAATAATAGAAGTCCTCGCTTTATTGATAGCTGACCTTCAAAAGTACCAAGCACTGAAGTCAATGTCCACATATTCAATTCCTACGCGTTGCTTTTTTGATTGGGCGACAGAAGACTGCTGACTAGAATATCATCAGAACACAGCAGGGCCTTACGTTCGGCCGAATTCAGATATGCACCGTCTGTGTCGGTTGCTATAGCATATTGTGAGTAGTTTCTACTGGTTCTTCTGTTCTCTATCTCTTTTTCCGAAACGTCGAATCTCTTGACGTAAGCGTCTGAGCTTACGCGGTTCAAACGCCAACATGCAATTAAAAGGAAAAACGTATTCATACAAAGCACGAATTCTCTAGAACAGTCGTTAAATACTCTCTATTGCAGTGGGCCGTGACTCTGGCCTGCCCTGAGTTTGTTTACTTTAGAAGCGTCAGACAAATAACGCCACAATGCGAAGTTGTGGAAATAGGAATCTTCGAAGATGTAGTGTTCACATTTCGGAAAGTGCGCCAGAATAGATAGCTTGAGGGAGAACTGGCAATGAAACCGCCGAAGTGAGAAATTGCGCCTCAATAAACCCTGAAGCAAAAATGACATGCCGTCTGTTTTTTGAGCGTTCAACTCGCGGTTAGGTGCTCACGCAAGCAGCAATTTCCGTCACTAGTAAGACATACCGCTTTAGGGCCTTGTTTTGCTGCGAGCGTTTCCTGGCCGATGTACGCTCCGAGCTGTGAACGAGATCAGAAAGGAGTCGTCAGAAAGCATCGAGTTGAAATACTTAGTGAAGTCAATGCGAATCGAAAAGAACGAACACAAACGGAAATAGCACCGAACGGGGAAAAGACTGCGAAAGTTCCGGTTAATAGTGGGTTGACGGCTATGTATATACACCGTCATAGCCATCTGCATTAACCGTCGATGCTTAAGTCACACAAACGCCGACTGCTAGGTAAATAGAGAATACGACTGTGGGGTACGAGCACCAGATATTTTGGGAGGTATATTTACAAGCATCGAAAGCTACGTTAGAAACTCCATTGGGCGCCGAAACAGGCGTTCCAGACGATTCCATGTACTTAAATAGAGGTGAATCATCAAATTAGGATTCGCGTTTAGCTGAGGGTCTTTGAATTATTAAAGGCTCATTAACTGAAGGAAACTGAATTATTTAAGCATGAAGGCGAATGCAAAAGCAGTCCCTTATGCAATCCAAACAACACGAAGATAGGAAAGAAAAATTGTTTTTTGAAGATTCGTTGCTAAAAACAGGACAGTGCCTTGAACCTTTAAACTGCTTTACGAGTCAACAAAAGCCTGTGTCGTTCATAAATGATAAACATATAGCCAAAAAAACAGACAAGGCACTGGTACATTATGGCCTATATCGATAGGTACTGGTATAAAGAGTACAATTTTAAGCTATGTGAACGAAACAAGGTAGACGAAACAAGCTAACTCTAAATCTACAGAATAGAAATATTCTCGATCTACTTCTGTACGAAGATCTACTGCGAAAACCTCTAAAAATACCTATTTTCATATAAATATCTATAAAAATATTTATTTCTATATAAAATTCCATAACCGTATCTATTTTTGTACGAAGATTTATAATAAAGATATCGATTTCCGTAAGAAGATTTATTACAATATGTATTTATATGAACAAACAAATCTAGGCTGAAGCCGCTGTAAGGCCAAAATAGGGAGAATCATTCACTGTTCACTTTGAAAGCGGAAAGCGTCTGTTCTATGAAAAACATCAGGAAGCTCGTGCAACTATAGCGATTAAAGTAAATTGTTACTAGAATTAACAGACTACACCATAAGGGAACGCTGTACAGTCTTATTATTCTTGAGAGCCGGTAACTTTCCCATGTAAATCTTATCTTAGGCGCTCCTGTACTATGCACCGGGCTAATTATATTAGTATATGAATATGTATATATATACACAGTATATAGAAAAAAATATGTCATATACGGATCCCAATAATATAATTATATATATTTTATGTATATGATAATATAATATAATATATAAAATAAATGTATATGACATGTACCATGTTGCAGGCATGTTTGAATGATAAGAACGCAAATCCAGATTTGTACATCGCCCGTCAATAACCAATACAATTCATCATACATTAGTACTTTTGTTTGGCGGTTCCTTTGTACACGTTCTTCATCATGGTTGAAGATGAACTTTCGATTTTAACCACCCGAAAGTCGACCACTCAGCTTCATAAGCACAGCAAGCGATATTTCCCTCTGAGAAAGACGTCAGAAGTGTTCGTAAGAAATTTGTCATGCATCGTGCATACGCAAACGTATTGAGCATCATTCAGATATTTGAACAGCATCCGCTCGAAACGACTTATGGAGCCAAAACACACGAATCGGTAACAATCTAAGCGTACTCAACGTTGTTAAGTTATTCCTCTCTTATTAAAGTTAATAGTTAACCGGTACCGTTATCAAAGGCGACATCGTTCGGCTTATGTTTCGTTTGCTTCATGCATTCGATGAACTTGATACTTGATGGATGGCTAACCGCTTCACCGGTTTGAGCATCATGTAGATGAATCTTCACTAGCGTCGGCCGCAATAAAAACACGTTTACTGTCGCCTTTCCTATTTCCCTGCTTCAACTGGCTGAGTCAGCGGGCGTCTCATGAGTCTTAGGAGCAAAGCTTCTGTCGCAGGCCGGCTCATACATTATATATAGTGGTCCTTCCAGTTCCCAAACAAACTGTGTTGGTACTGTTGTTCCTCTATCTCGTATGTAGCAAGCTCCACAGTTTCTTTCACTGAAGACTTAACAGTAACTGCAGATTCCACTAGTAATTATGACAGAAAAAATTAATAACAGCATTACTTCGAGAAGTAACGCTGTTATTAATCTTTTCCGCCTTCTAACGAAGTGATTTGCCTTCCGGCGCGTTAGAGCTGTCGAGTGAACGTCTCAGTGCGTTGATACATTTCCTTCCGTTCAGCTACTGTGTGACCGTCGGCTTGCCCTAATGTGAGCTTTTCGGATCTACCAGGAGGATACCAGGAAGTATTTTCTTGTGTTCAGCGGATCGATTTTGCACATTTTTAATGGGCTAATGCAATATCATGATGATGTGCCGAGATAACATAACGTATTCGGTAACCTTAGCTTCAGCGATTTCTTCATGTATGTTTTTGCATGTGGAAATACGTCCCTGGTTGTACCAGTCTTCTTTAGACGGCATGCCGGCGTGCACTCACGACAGTTTATAAGTGACTAAATTTCGGCGACCAAAAAAGATTTTAGTTTACAGCATGCCTTAAGCTCTTCCTTTTGGGGCATTCCGCCTTGCACTCAACTATATATATATATATATATATATAGCAATTTTATGGAAGGAAACGCATTGGCATACAGAGAAACTCAATTTGGACGATGCGTCTTCGTGTAGCAGACTCATAGGTAGATAGATCATACGATACCATCGGCACTGTCCAGTGCACGAATCGTTTGCATACTTTGCACGCTAAAGCGATGACACGTTTGCTCAAATAAGCATTGTAACACATAGCATGTGGTCAGCTTAGCGCTCGGTTCACAGTCTATCTTTGCCGATGAACCTGTACATTGCATTTCGAATATTTTAGAAAAGCTCGATCCCATATGTGAGAAGAGCTTTGTACTCATCACTCCCTTTGACTCTATGATGATTATCCTCGGCTGAACGGATCATCGAGTGACAGATCCATTGTACGCGCCGTTATTGTTCCCCGAAATAGGACCGCTGATTTTAGGCTTAGTTGTCCCTTTTGCTGACTGATCATATGAACGATTTAACCTAGGGTTTTGTAAAGACGCGGTACAGCTAAGTGTAGATTAGCTACCACTGGTGAAGATAAATCGTTTCAATGACAAACTGCGTGATTTATTGCAGCATTCAAGACCGATAAATGAAGAAAATTCCGTTCGAAAATAATGCCGAGCTTCATTGATTTCGAATGCTTTATTTTAGATAAACTGCTAACATATCGTAACTAGTGTACTCGGTCGACAGACTGATTCCTTTAATTACAGGACAATGTGTGTCGAAAACTATGATTCATGGATCCCACCGGCAATAGGAGGTTTACTAATCATGTTTCAAGCTAGATTCGCTACCGAAGCTCTTCGTCGCATTGCGCAGGCGAAGCGTTCTAGTTTGACTCTAATAAACTGGCTTGAAGTAACAGGTTACAGAGGTTTTCTAGCTGGTTTTCGAATGAACGATATGGTCCCCGTAATAGCTTAGTGGGCGATTTCAGGGACACGTTGTGGTCGAGGTTCGGGACTCACAGGGCATAGATCGACTTCATTTCGTGTTGGAAGCCAGCCAACCGGACGTAAAACTCGAAACATAGAAATATGAACGATATAATGGATCATAGGAAGTTCCCTGTTCTATGAGCCCATCTTGCTGCCAGCTTGCGCCCGTCAGCCGGTAGTGCCCTTGCTGATCATCAATTAAGAATTCAGTTTTGATGAGATTAAATATTTTGACGATGTTTAGTGGCATTGTAATAGCGGAACTGAGCAAATTGACGTTAGACACTTTCGGTGTTTGGCTATACAAACCCGCCTTAATTACTGCCTGTATCCAGTGGATCTTACACATTGCATATGCCTATTATAAAGGTATTGTATATGAAGATGCTTGAAAAGCAGTCGCTGTTTTTGTACGTTGCGCTGCTAATCTACTTTTAAACCAAAAAAAAAAGCTGGTGATAGCCGAATTATACACCGCGGGAAAGTTGTTTTTTGCGTTTACTGTGCAATCGCAAAAGGTTTTATGTTGAGTTTGGGCCCCCAAAGACGGGACGTCAAATGAAAGACAGGTGAATTTTTGTTGATATCAAATTGATGATACGGCCCAGGAAATTAATTTCGTATTCGGTAGAGATACTATAGATATGAGAAACCAGAACATATATAGCAATCGTTCAAGTTTAATACAGGCCTAAGGCAGGGATTTATTACTGGATTTAAACAGGCCGCTGAACTGCGTTTTTGAGCTCGCAAAAACTATTTTTGGGCATAGCAAATTGCTCTTACAGGATTGCTTTGCAGGATTACTATTGGTATTTTTTTTTTTTTGCTTCAGTACGATCTGTATAATAAATGTTGAAATTCTGTTTCTTACCACTAGAAATACCCGCTTTCACAGTCTATTTTCCAAATAAATTTTTTTTGATACGAACCAAGAAAAAGTTTCCCAATGCTATTAAGTAGCTGATCATTAATTTGAAAAGAATTAGTAAAATACCAAGCAATAAACACCATCGTTGCCCAAACATCGAAATACGATTAATCAACATTAAGCCTAATTCATTTTTCCCCATATATACGATCTACATCTTACCGAGATAAGGTAATGTTGTTTGATCAGATGCAAGGGGCCGCGAAGTTAGAGATTTCTTCGTGATTTCCGATTTTGTTTCTTTCCCGCTATTGTAAGTTGGTATAAATTGTAAAGTATTGTAAGCTACCGTAATGATAGGTCGACTTTGTCACTGTGGTAAGTGATATCATGCGTAGCCGCCAATTTGTTACCAGGAATAACATAAACAAAGGTAAAATCGTGACTTTCATTTAGTAAACGTAAGAAGTAAACTAACGTATATAAACCATACCTAGTAGACATTGTTAGACCTCTTGTTGTCGTTTTGCCGATACATGTCGAAACCACAAGATCTCATTTTAAATATCCCAAATAATACTAATGCTGCAGGTGGAGACTTGAGTCGTTTAAAAGAGACCGCCTTTTTTTAGGGTTGCTACAAGACGCCAATTCAGACTGAAATTTGTACAAATGCAGATAAAAAGGATAAAACTTCATTTACACGGAGTAACGGTTGTTGTTGTTGCTCGTTGATGGGCACACTTCAATCTTCAGTATGCATCTAAAGTATCCAGTTTTATGGCCGAAATGGTTTTAGTCGAGTATTGATTTAGACGGTAAGTCCCTTCTAGCGCTTCCTCCAAAGTATGGTAGGCACATACGGTTTACCACCGCGCTATCACGGAGATCCCCCTGAGCACGCCTGTGAGCCTATGGCGGTCCACCAGGACTCTGGTATTCTTTTTAGAAGTTTCAAATTTAGCGATTACTCCAGTAAACCTATATGCTCAAGGCGCCTTTAACGAAGCGAACTTTCATGGGATTCAGGAGGTCTGAATGACATCTGCAAAACTTTTGAGCACCGATCATTATGAGCTGCACTTAGACTTTAGAGGTTACGCCTTTCGTATATGATTATACTGGCAAAGTTCCAAAATACGCTCTTCGGTACCAAGTTTGAGAAGGATATATAACATAACCGCGTCTTTCGGCAAATACTGCGGGCATGTTAGTTCCTTCAATCGGGACAGTGGTCCATCAAAAAACGTCTGATCATCTCCTACGATATTGGAATTGTTGAGCATCGTATGTCGGAGTTTGAAATTCAGATGTTGACGTATCGAAATTAATAGATATTGCTTACTTGCTTCCTAACTTTGAAGCAAATAAGCCGTATCTGTGATGTTTAAAAATAGTGTGCTGTTATCGGCGGGCGTTTATATGGAGTGCTCGCGATTGTGTTTACGCTCTCGTTAGGACGTAAGTCCTTATGGTGCAGCTGATAGCTATCTACTGGAACAACTGGAACCAAACACTTTGTCAGCATGCAAACGTCGCTTGCAAGATGGGTCTGATGTACTGCTATACACTTTCTACAAAGCTTTTTTTAAACCAATATTCGTCGTTTACTTAACGGCTTTCGAGCTAAGAGAGATATATTTCCTCGCAACCGAGCGCCTACGTTTGTATACGTACACCGTCCAATTAGCGTGCGCCTCAGAAAAATTTGACACTATCAAAATACAAGCAGTAAATATGGCAGAGCCACCATTCGATTCCGGTTCTCTGATAATGCCCATAACCAACATAAATGCCAGAGAAATCATTACACCGAGCCTTGTGGTAGGACGCTGTGCTGTTGCTACTCAGACCCTGCTTATGGACGCTCTAGTACAAAAAAACGTGGGCCTACTTCCATGAAGCGCATCAAAGGACTTAGCAAACCAACTGAGCCAATGACTGTGTTGAGTTCGGAAGATTATTCAAACGGTAATACCTGACCATGCCTTCAATCGGCTAATCTCACACTGGCAATAACGTGGTGGAATGTCAAGGTTGTCCTCTCATGGGCCCGCAGCACCTTGAAATCTCTAGATGCATCATATTGTACAACACACTACTTGTTACTAGTTTATACTCGAGTGAGATCAGTGTCTTAATGCTACATTTTCATATTAAGCGAAGCTGTAAAAAGCTGTAAATAGCCGCCATCGTAACTCACACAGATTTATTCTGGCGAACGTATACCCTTGGCTCAAATCGGCTTGAAAATGGCTCTTCATGAAGATATTATTAAGTATGCCTGCGCATTTACATACGTCTAACGAGAAGAAATGTATTTTTCTTCAATTGAAATCGTCTAGTTAAATTCAAGCGTTACGTGAGATTGTAATCAGAGTACTAAGACAATTAGCACCATCATGAAATAGATGCCGCCAAATGCGACGTTGATAGGATGTAGAAGCTGGTACTTTAAAAAACAATCGTCTGCGTCAACAATAAATCATTTTATATTATCATTATTGACGTGCAACACCCTGGTAAACCCAGGTGATAATAAAACAAGGCGCGTTTATGAACGGATCAAAGCCGGAGCCGCCAAATGATTTTGTTACTAGTCGGAGTACAGCTTAAGGCAGGGAGTTGCGGGTCAATTTCACATATCACACCTGGCCCCGGAACTTGAAAAATGAAGTTAAAATCTTTACGATAATTATATTATTTTCGTTTAACGAAAACTTAAATTAATCCTAAATTGAAAGCAGCCCATCTGCAAATACCCTTCTACTAATAGAAAATATTCTAATGATTATGTGTGTCAGAGTTCTACGCCACTCTTTAGCATTGTGGATGACTGTTATTTGTTAAGCAAAAAAATGGACACATTTATAAAATAACCGATAAAAAATAAAACAGGAAGTCTATCGGAGAGATTAAAGAATTGTTTTTACTTGAAGAAAAACTTGATGAAAATCTATTAATAGATCGATAATTAGCCAGAATTTTTTTTTGCCAAGTGCATTTCAAAGGCATCCTGCCTGCGACATTTGACGAAAAACATACCTATATAATTGTCGTGTTTTTTTGCTCATAAGTGTATGTTCATCGTGTATCAATGCTTTATTTTTTTTTCCGTTAAACTATATATTCTGCCTTAGTCATGCATCTACCGACCAAATTGAGTAACTCTTATCAAATAAGAAGAAATCTGGAAACCTTACTTTGCTTCCACTTTCATGAAGTAGAAAAAACACTGGACATATAGTCCCAGTATACTATTCCCTAAGCAAGTGTCCTCATTAGCCATAAGCAGAATCGGCTTTTATCGTTCCTCGCTTTCGTTAGAAAACACTTTGCATGGATGTAGGACAATTCAAGTCTGATTAGTTGCGTCACACATGTTCCTAGGAAGAAATAAAAGTAGCCGTAGTTTTTAATTTCAAGGTGGATTAAACATAAGCCATTAAATCATTGGACATTTTGTATCGTCAATCGCGTGCATAATTCCACGAATAAATGTGTTGTCTGGTATTACATGTATATTTTGGAACGCTCCTGAACCCGACTGCAATGGTCCCTGCGCTCAGGTCAGGTCGGTAGAGAAAGAAAGGACGGACCTGAGTAGTAAAAACAGCAACTATTAGAATCCTTTTTCTACTACATAGAACAAGATATGTTATACGGTTTTCGCGTTGGATCGACCCTCAAGAGATGACATAAATTGACATTTTTGGCAGCTCATTGATGATGGATGAATTTCTTAGATGCAGGCGACTTCGATAGCAAGTAATTCAGGTTTTAACGAGCTTAATGACGAACAGGCGACAACAATGATTTCAAGGACGACGGAGGAAACACTGAGAATTACACGCGAAGTAGACGGCTGAGCTTCATTGCTTCACTTAGCTCAATAGTTTGTGGGCTCCCGGATCGGGGATCACTGCTAACCCATGAACCACATCGTCCGCCGCAATCGGACCAGCAGGATATTCACAGGAATCCAAGTACTTATTGAATTTCGATTTTTTATAAATACTGTTTCTCTCTCTCTCCCTCTCCCTTTTTTCTCTCTTGCATAACAACTTGAGTGATACGCGTAGATTATATAAGCATTATAAACCGGATCGTTTCAGTTGTTCTTAAGCCTAACATGGCGCTAGTTATTCCTAAAAATTGCTTAGTTCGCTATTGGTAATTTCCGTAGACTCGGGAAGAGTACTTCGTAGGACATCAAACCGTATAGCATAGGGATCGCAAAAAGGAATCAATAAGGAGCACAAAGTACATACTACCATTCTGCGATAAGCATAGGTCTAACATGATTGATAGCACTTGTTACAACGTCTTATGTGTGCGTCGTTTTTCGTCCCTATATGTTTATAGCTATTGTTATTATTTCCAACGAAGGGTATGTGAAGCACATATTTACAACCATAGCATCTGCCTAAGTTGCACTGAGAACGTCAACATATGCCAGAAACGCGTCACCGATATCTATTCTATGGCCCTTAAAATATCAGCCTAACGTCCCCATTGGTCGACTACCCGTCTATCACGTTAGCTAACTGAAATCTAATTCAACAAGACGTTAAAACAGTATCCCCAAAGTTAATTCAGAAAAAAAAATATGCCGGCGCGTGGCTTGGCGCTCACTTCCACCCTTGGCTTCCATTACCATCACATTGTTCGCCAATAATGAAGTTTTCGGCCACAACAGGCCCATCTCGTTGAGTTCTATAGTGAGCCATTTATCCACTCTATATCTGAATTTCCTTGAATTGCATGCTGAGAGCTGACAGTCATAGAGTGCTGAGCCGGCTAGCTTGCTAGAAATCCTTCATAGGGATTTTGAGGCCTTCTAGGGTATACTACTTAGACATATAGGAGGGCTAAGCTCGGAGACGAGATAGGATGGCATTCACAAGCATGGTCAAAGAATCGAACCACGCGCCTCGGTACCATCAAAACTTGGCACCCATTGGTAGATGGCGACGTACGGTGATCCATAAAAGCAGCAGCTGCCGTTGCTACTGCTTGAAGCGGTAATACGAAAATGAACTGAAGCGAAATAAACCCCTGCTCGGTATCCCATAACCCGGCCCACTTTTTCTGTAAAGTGGCTCTGTCGCTCCAGGCAGGCCGTAGGCGCTCGGTTAGTTGCCCCTTATCGATCTCATCTCTATTCATCGAATTTTCGATAGACCTAACGTGAAATCCCTGGTTACGTCCAAGCAAGACCCTGTCATTCCCTTTGATCAGATCGTTGCCGTCCGTTTGCTGGATTTATTGTGAATCCCCTGCAGCAAGCGACAAGCAGATCGCTACGGCTCGGCAACAGAATTTCGGAGTTATTGCGGGTGTCGGTGCGACAAATCTCATCAACTGCATCTGCATTCGACACTCGATCGTGTTATTAAGCTACTGAATTGTAGAGCAATTTATGTGGTAACTATCGGCGTAAAACGACGCTGAGAATGTGTGATGAGCCTGGCGCCGGAAGAGACTTTGCGGCCCGAATCGCGCTTTTGTCGTAATTCGAAATACAGTCAACGGTAGAAGCGGAAGCATTGTTCAACCCTGGACGATATACTAGTTCGAAAAGAGGCCCGGCACAGTGCAAACGCTAAGGGGAAGTTTAAGTTAATCTGGGCAAACTTCTCGCGCTTTGTCTGGACGACTGCTGAATTTCGCAAAAAAAAAATATATAAAAATGCTACTATAGTTTGTAGTAAATGCGTTAGTTGTATGCACATTTCAACTACAAACTTGTCAGTAATATAAGTACTACTTAATGTTGTAAATAAGAATGACAAATTTTTAGAGACGTCAATTCTTCACATTGATGTCTCCAACCTAGTCACACAGCGGTGATGCTCGCAGCATACATCGAGGTCCAGAAAATTGACTATGGTACCCAAAAAATCCATTAAAATGGGTTCAAACCCACAGCCTAATTCTGAACGAGTTTAGATCTTGTACCTATATGAAGCTGTCATTGCCCTGAATACTGTCACTGGGAACGACCAAAATAGGTAACATTAGGTTAGAATCACACACATTCTCATAATTTACTCCAAAAGCATTTTTTCCATTTACTAAACAGTTAACGTAAAGGTGTGTTCAAATCAATCGAAACCGATCAATCCGAATCATTGCTTTGTTCGTTTTAATATGTTATGGCAATGGCGAAGTTTTAATCGATTGGAAAGACGAACGGTTACTTCACCTATATCTGTACAATCGATGATCGATGAGGTTTTCCTTATTTTGGGTACCACATTATTTTATAATATGCTTTTCTCTTACCAGTACTTACCAGTCTACCCACAAATGTATTTCTGCAGCACTTCGTTTAGCGGCTTGTTTTAATCCGTATCCTTGACTTGTTTTCTCCATTCCCACCTACGAGCAGTGTTAACAGATCCTTAATTATTGCTAATATTACTAAAACGGCAACCCTGAAGAACCCAATCATATTCAATATGAACAATAACCTAACGTTTTGTCTAAAATGAAGCTACTAATTATTTATTGCAACACCTCTCTAAAAACACCTCTGCATATGACTGCATATTGATATCATTATAGTTTTTATAGATTTAGTAGCGAAATCGCACGTGTTTGTTATCTCTGCTAAGGTTTATATGCAAACGCCAGCTTTAAGGAATGCGTGTGTGCATGGCCTAGGTAGCGTGATGTGTTGTATTGGGCCGGTCGCATCACCTGAAGGACGCCTAAAGCAGTGACAGCATTTGTCTGCGTTTGTCGACGGAACTATGTGTCCGGTATCGATTTATTGATCGGTCATTGCTTGGAGATAGCGATTGCGTCTGTAGACGCTGCTGCTGCTGCTGCTGTTGTGAAGTTAGCAGAGGGAAGCATGTGACAAAAATCCAAAAATTCTAGGCCAGTCGCTGAAAACACAAGCTTGTCAACCGAATCTAGAAGACATATGCTTACCACCAACGCGCCCCCACTGGCCAGGCGGCAGGCGCTGCAACTTTATGATGATGTCGTTTGCGCCGCGCATGTGCGCACAGTAGCTGATGCAAAGGCTTGCTCTAGAAATGCCCTTGTCCGCCAAGATAGTATCGACATGAAGTACATTCTAAGGAGAGATTATACAAAACAGCTGGATAAGCTATCCTGCAGTGTAGCAAATTGGAATCTGTTATCGGTAACACTTTTCTTTCATTTATTTACTTTTGTTAGTAGTTGAAAGTTCTGCAAGAATCAATAGCATAAAACGCTGTTTTTAGATTCTTTTATTTTCAGTCGAGGCAGGACTGTTATTATCTGTAATCTTCCATAATTTGGATAGTGATCAAGTTAAATTACTGCTGCAGAGGTCTGGAGTACGAAACCCTAATAAACCAAAAGACAAAAATTTAGACATGTTGAGATATCTAAAACTCTCTTTTTAAGAAGTTTTTAGATTTTGCTTACCAGTGGCTGCAATATTTGGCAAGTGCTTCTACGGTGTTAATTTGAGCGTCATCGTGCAGAAGAACTAGCCTACCTTTGTTCGTTAGTCTTGTCAGCTTTTTTTTGCGGAACTTTTTCGTTGCCTTGTTGACTGCACGCTTTAACCGTAATTATTGATGAATAGGGTTAAATGAAATTTAGAGGATCGCAGCTGCATTAGACCACTACACAGATATTATATTATAAACTTTTGCCGCGCATGGCGTCTCGTCAGCTCACTTCCGTTTTCTCATCAATGAGGCTGGCTGCGATTATCGTAAAGGATCCATCCTTACCACAATTCGGCACAAGAATGGATCACGATTATCACGTGACAGCAGTCCTTACCTCTGATGTGATCCTCGATTGTCGATCTTAACGAGCTTTATCTGTCTATATTTTTATCCTAATAATTTTATGTAGGTGAACAAAGATAGTACGTTAAACTCGAATGTTGGTACCCAAACATTTTGAAATGGGTCAGTTTTTACGACAGCCTTCAGTTCTTCATTATGCGCCTTTGCAGGGGACTTTACACGAAATTCGTTTTCGGGCTCAACACTCTTTTCCCGGGTTTTTTTTTTTTTAACTCAAAACCGCGGTGTTTCTAGCAGTAGAATTTTCGCCATGCTTATGGCTTATACGATAAGCTACCATTCCCTCATAGTCGTAATCATCTAAATGTTCACACCTTCTGTGACCGAATTCTGTGACTAGCCGTTTGAAGGCACGGTTGATCCAAGTAGACGGCCTCAGACTTAAAGAGTATGGATACATCTTAAATACAAAAAAAAGCACCCTTATAAAAGAGCTTATATTACAGATGAACGGCATAAAATGCTAATAAAGATATTCTTACGTCTATGAGAATATATGGAAATTTAGTATCCTGTGGATGATAACATAGTTACTTTTCATGATAGTTCAAAACTCATGTTTTAATTTTATTGCAGTTTGAAAATTGAAACACGCGCCATAACTTCAGATGTCTTTTTAAGAAGATGATCTTCAATCTATAATCGTCTTTCTATCAATAAATGCTGCGTGCAGTGCCACTTGTATGATTGTAGTTATTATACTAAATTAATTAAAATCAAGTTTTCTTTCTACGATTAGTAAAATTTGTTTGTGAGAGGTTTTTGATTCAAACGCTATAGGCTTGAACGCAGCTGAGCAACGGAGACGATTCACCTTGACGCGAAAAAAAAATTATAGATTTGGTCTATCGACTCTTATCTCCCATATATTTGCTTACATACGAGCAAATATGATTTAGTATATATATCTTAATAAGTTGTGTACGTATATATACATATAACAAAGTCGGACGTGAACCCAATATACTTATCAGATTGTTAGAGTATATAAGCAGGAAAGACTTATTTGGGTTGAGTTCCGGACCTCAGCGTTGCATTTCGTCGTTCTTACAAGCTAAATTTAGCAATTTGTAGTAGCAATTTGATGAGCTCTATTCGCCTACAATCACCCAGCATTAAAATGATCTAAGAACCAAACCTAAATAGTGTTATTACTGTTCACTATAACGTATGCATATATCTGAGGGTCCACAACTAGCGTTTTAAAGGATATGTGATAGCCTAAGCACAAGTTCAGGCGTAAATGTACTTCATTCCGGGCTGGGAGGGGCCAGTCGTCTGAAGCAAAGCCTTAAATGCGAAATCTAGCTTAAAACATTTTATTTAATCGAAACTGATATTTTTTACTAGATAAATTAAATATAGCCTAAACAAAAATCTAATATAGTTCTTCAGATGCCTCTTCGTGTAATCCTTTACGTTCATTCATTTCCAGCCCATGCTAACTCTTAACCATTTTCTTAGGCCCCCTCCTTCACAACGAAGTACCATTCGTTATTTTCAAGACCTTAAAACAAAAACGACTCGACGGTGCATCAAGTCATAAACCCAAGCCTAAAAAAACAAAATCGTTTTAGGCTTAAACCTCTACTTACATTATGCGGAATTTGGCCCCTTGTTTTGTCAGCTTAACTTTTTCTTGTCTCCTGTGGAATATTGCTGTGGAATTCCACCTATACGGCTTGTCCAGCCCAACCAATAACATTGGACTTATAGGATACAGAAATGCGCTCGCCTGGCCTCATCACACAGCCCAACCCGATCATGCAATATGCAACATGCCCATTCGTGGTTGGAAGTCTTCAGTTATTGTGATATGTTGAATTTTCTCGTTTGTATTCCTTTTTTCCTCGCGCTCTTATGCTTTACGGCCGCGCATTGCCTTCTAACCTTTGCTTCTCAATTTGCTATTTTTCCTCGATAGGCTCGCTCTGGTCTCTGTCTCCTGTTGCTCATCCGGTTTTTAGTGCTGCACCTTCCGCGTGCTTCGTCTGCATCGGCGGCTGCCCATCTCCGCTCCGACGAGGTCATAGTATTTTCATCGTCTCCCACGCAATTCTCCTAACTGTATACTATCGATATTATATTCTTCCAAGCCAACCTTGTAGAGGCCGTACTTGTGTGGCGTTCACTCTTGCCCCACTTTTTCAGACTCTTCTGTTCCCCTTTTCTCCGTTGTCATCACCAGCACCAACGTCGACGAGAAGACCACAATTTTCTCTAGCACTTCTACCACAGCCATCAGCAGTAAAGAGAAATTACTACAGGGCTACTGAACTCTGCTACAGCTACGGTCGGGGCACTGCAGGATAAGCTAGCTAATATAGCTTTGCGTATTGTGTCTGTGATCGTGATAATCACACCGCTACGTCAGTGGGATCAGCGAGAAGGACTTCTATCCATTAAGGGCTCTCTAGATAAAAACATGTTCCCACTCGATAAGCAGACCCGGGCGCGTCACCACGTTGGGCCGCTTCGGCGGCAACATCAGCAGCACAACGGATCATCGTTGCTGTAACTCCGTTGTCGGGCTTTTGAGGACTTATCAAAGTTGCCAGGGATTAGACGAGGGACGATGATGTTCCGCAGGGGCATTTTCTCCGATGGCAGCACCTTCTTTTTGTCTCTCTTCCTTTTATTCCTTTGATACCTTCTGTTCTGTTGCCCCCATTTCACACTTGGCCCCGTGGCAACTCGTGCTTAGCGCTTTTTCAGTCGTTCCTTCGTGTTCTGTTTTTCTTTCCGCTGAAGTCGTTGGTCATAGCTCTGCCATCGGCCGGTCGTCCTGAGGCTGTTAACATTATTCATGATATTCATACGGCGTCTCAGCTGGGCAACGAGTCATTCGGTCTTCCAGTCAGGCTGGGTCTCATCCTAGTCTTCGCTGGCGCAGCAGAATCAGACGCGTGCCTCGTTGGGCCCCCAGAGACGAAAAAGACTAGGCCCGAACGGACAGACAGACAGACCGTAACAGGGAAAGAAAACTTTCTGTTAAAGAAGGGCAGTGAACTCGAACCAGTAATTCATTTATTTATGTAGAGGCCTTTTACAAACGTTTATAGCTTGTGCGCACATACACATGTATATTTGCGTAAATAGATGATTAGTGTAAATGGCAGGAGTTGCAAAAAGTTGTATTTCACTTTATATGTAGGACGTATATCGTAAACTTATTTACGCGGTGGAAACGTTGGTGGGTGAACTGTGAAATCGGCCTGTTCGTTTGGGAAACATATTTAAATGGTAGTATTGAGAATTAGATAAGATTCGCAAATGGTAAGAATGAGGCCACTTATATAATGTTTCCTAAATTCCGTGTATTACTTGGGCCGAAGGAAGTTGGAGCGCATCCTAAGCTGTGGCCCGTTAATATACTAGATCCTGACAATGGCAGATTCTCAAAGCAAATGACATAAAGGAGACGAATGAATATACTACGGGCACTGTTAGCAGGCCTTTTTATAAATTCCCAAACAAATTGAGCAAAAGCCATTTTGTATAAACTCCTTACGGAGGCAAGTCCTTCTAAGAGGTGACTTGTTGAATCTGTTCATAAAGAAAGGACAATTGATCGTACCAAACTTGATGAGTGACTAGTAATAGTTCTCTTTTTCAGTCGATAGAGAACGCTGTGATATTTGCCTCTAGATAACATTTGATAAACTAAAGTTCAGACAGATACTTTGAAATGACCATTCCCGATAACCATAACTAAATTTGTTTTAGCTTAAAGCTCAACTTAGGTGGGCTTATCTTTCAAAATAGCATTAGTTCCACAAACATTGAACTAATTAGTCAAAGTTCCAGGAAGGCAGCTCGGCTGATTACATATTCAGAACACTCCTTTAGACCACTCAACGCCTCCTGAACGGGTTCAATGCTCACAAGCAAAAAATATTTCAAAGCTTGCTTTATTCAATTACATAAGAGGCACCCTGATTCGAAAAATACGACATACGCACAAAGTGCGCTAAATGATGGAACATACATTTCTATGATTGTCCTAGTTTTATCTATCGAACCCGTTCAACATATCTATTTAAAAACATACCTAAATTCGAACCTGTGCGAATTGTGTGTGTGTGTGTGTGTTTTCCAAAAAAAAAATAGTATTCAAAAATATTTAGGCTTTAAAAAATTTAAGGATTATCTCGGCTGTGAAAAGTCACGAGGTGGAGAAGTTCGTTCATTGTTAGGTTCGCTTGATTTAAGCTTCGTTGCGAATAACTGACGTCACTTATACCTGATTTTGCTCTGAGGCCCACAAAAGGCGTTTATTATATACAAGCAACTCATCAGAATTCGACCTTGATAGACTTATTACTAATAAGTGCTATAAAATCATGTTCACGAACCCTCCACTCTAGTTGCAGACATGTAGATCATTTCATTAAATTAACAGTATATCAGCAAACAGTCGCAGAAGTGTGCGTGACAGATTTAAATACTAGTAATCTTAAAGTAGACTTTTTTTTTTTTTTTTTTTTTTTTTTTTTTCGATATCAATAGCATGAAACTACAACTTCGATTTCTGTGAATAACAGATTTTTTAGGAAAAAATCTGGTATTATACCGATCCCGTATGGTAGGCGTTTAACCTACCTACTGTTTACGCACCCCGCACAGGTTTTTAGCCGTTTTACTGTGTTGCAGCAAAATCAATGCACACTCAAATGGACTATATAACGGCGCTCAGTAAAGCGTCGTTGTAGCATAAAATAGCGTAGCCAAGTTAACGGTGAATAGCAACGATAACACGCCTTACGTGGTTCACTCTATGGTGATTCCATTCAGATAATGCCATGGCTAGCTGAGCATATACGTACTGTGTTAAGTTATCTGTACTGATCTCCACATTCCGCTAAGGGAGGGGTCTGACGTAGTCATTTTGAGTCACGCTCTCCCTGCGCATCTTTAAAGACGTCTTCGAACAACGATGTCTCTAGCTTCCCTACACTTCTAACTGGTTGTATAGAAAATTTTTACGGCCAGACTTTCTATTACCGGTAGATTCTACGAATGCACAATGTCTACGACTTGCCAAATACAGACGTCTGAAACTGTTATCGAACGAAAACGTATCGCGTCAATTTTACCTCAGGGCAGTAAACCTCCTTAATTCCTACGTGAATTGAAGCGTAGCGCAATGAGTAACCCGTCAGAAGGATAAAGCATTCGTTATTTTGCCTAAAACTGGTAATGCGAACGCCGGTCTTGGAAAGCTCTCAGGGCTTGCTGCCTGCTAAGGATTCCCTCTCTTGCAGCGTAACAGTCTCACTATATAGCTGTGCCATACTCACTAGCGCACCCTTGATGGAGTTTTAAATACAGGCTAGGTCTCAATAGGTCAACCTCGTTAGGGACCAATTATCGCTCAGCTTGATGAATTCGCTCGGGCGGCGAATACAAAAGAGTGCACGACCATCAAAGATAGTTAAGTTTGACGCTTACTAAACTTCGGTCCGATTGCACGAACACGCATAGCTTAACTAAAATGGCAGTAGGAAACGCAACCAACCGACAATCCAGTAGTTCATATCAAAAGTGTCACACATCGCGACCTCTCACTTTGTCGAGTGTTATCGTTTCCTTACGGTTTCTTTTCAGCTTCGTTGGCGATACTCGATCCGCATAACTCTCCCACAACCTCACGCAAATAGTCGCTGCCTGAATCAATATGCGTATATGTGTGTCCTATGTATGGCTTTCACAAGTAGGACAATCCCAGCACTCTAGCTGGGATGAGCGTCACATTCAGTCGTGCATTTTTCTTATTCCGATTCGGTTAAGCAATGGACGGTCTGCATGCTATGTAAGTGAATGTTTTAGCTATGCGTGCCGCGATGCAGCTATCGATATTCTGGCGCAGAGTTGGCCCTTCACTCGCGGCCTGCTGCACAGGGACGGGCGTATTCGTTGTTATTAGTTTGCGTTTAGATCTTGACCATTTCGTATGTCAGACCTTGGTAGCAACGTTCAACTGGGGTGTCGAGACCTCCACCCAGACCACTAGAAGCAAATCGCGTCCTTGCTGGAACAACACCCTTCCCTTCATCGCTGCTAGCTTGCGTCAAAAACTATAGTGTTCTGTCGCCACAAAATAGATATAATAACATAATAATAAAAAACATCGTAGTATTTATTTACAATAGAATATTCCTTTCGATGGTAACATCCAACGTGGGTAGACAGTAGAGAAATAAAAAGGCTTACGCACAACCACAAAGGATATGCTGCAATTGCGTAAAAGAAGCCAATATTACAAATCCTTCTAGTAGGACATAGCTTTATCAGGCCACTTTGCTATACCAAATATGATGTAACAGTTCGATGCGCCAGTATTCGTTACAGAACAAACTATATTCGCGCTGGAAAAGATTGCACCTTTGAACGAAAACCAAAGATGGATGCCTCTGTCATTCGAATGGGATATTGGCTGGCAATAATAAACCAATGGAACTAAGGACTCGGGACACAAATGCACGGTTCAATGTAACATTCCCGTAAGCGAAGTATGCCTACCTTACAACTAAGTACGTATATGTAGGTACGTTCATGCTAGCATGTTGTGTAGCATGCAGATAACATGTTTTTAATGATCATTGAAAATTCCCAGGTAGTGTGACATCTGAGTAAGCATGCTGAACTGTGCATTTGTTTCTGAAGAAACTGTCGCGTCGTCTTTTTATCGAATAAACAGTGTTCTCTATTTTCATAACAATATATGGTAAGAAATAAGCATGCTTTACTTTTACATAATAGTTTGCTCTTTCATTGTTTATTTCTGTAGCATATTCTGATCCGCAAAAGCTCTTACATTGAGCCCTCGCATCATATGTACTAGCTGTCCCACGAACGCACATAAGAGTCTTCAGTTTAGCTTACCTAAAAACCCAGGTTCGGCAACTGGCGCTGAGTAACGCCTGATTAGAGTCATTAGTTGTTAACGTCGACCGAAACTCGCTTCCAGTAAACTTACTCAGGTAAGGAGATGCTAGCAGCGCCTGCAATAACGCCATTTAGATAACCTCATAAATCAAATTAAATCTGACCCACAAATACCCACAATTCAATTAGCAATCCTCTCCGCCAGATAGCCGGATCATTATGCGACTTACATATATATGCGACCAATATTATACCATAAATAGAGCACAAATTAATAAGAGAGGCCTTCAGTTGAAGGCAGAATAGTCTCCCGTTTGCATTCGATCGCCAGCAACAAACAACCCGAAGCTTTCTGAGAACGTATTACGCTGGTCGAATGGCTTGGCACCGAGGATACCGTTTTCCGATGACCTTGGACCCTAATTTTGTTAACTTCGTTCAAGGTCAAGGAAAAGTTCACCGTTACCGCCATCGACGCCACCGTTGCTGCCAATAGAATCGTTTTTATTTCGATCTACTGGACCTCTATCAGGTCCGATGAAGTCGGCCTCGAGGCAGTTTACTATGAGCTAATCAGCTATCCACCATCGTCCTTCTAATTACCGAGCCGCTTTCGACTGAGTTTTCCATGCAAAATTCTTCGGGCAGCATCCTTCTCTACCCAAAGCTATCCAGTCTCTGAGTCGCCTTATAATCGGCTTCAGAAAGATTGTCGGGTACAGCAGCTGGGCAAATGACGAAATAGGTGCTGCCAGTTCTTTGACCACTGTAATTGTAGATCAGAAAAAGTTGTACCAGCCCGATTCAATTTTCAGTTCGGTATAGATATACGGTTTTTTGACCAAGGTCTTTGCAACAGTGGTACCGTCTCAGTTATCAATGTAATTGTCTCTAAGATTTTTGGGTGTGAGCAAAATGCCCACCTATCAACGTCCGTTACAAAGAATTATTTTAAGCAACTTCGAGGGTAAACGGTACACAGTATCATGCCAATTTATTTAGTTCAGAGGAAAGCCGCTTTTTCTATCCCTGTTTGTTCTATAGCGAGCACACGATTCAGAACGGCTTCCTGAGCGACGTCTATCTGATAAATTAAGTATTTGAATTTTGTCCTACCGTCCTGAAGCTACTCAGCATAAAAGTTTTACTGCTATCCAGACAGTGGATCACCCAAGAGGGAATTTTCAACAAAACCTCTTAGCAGTTGCAACACAACTGAGCTGCATAAGTTTTTATATGAACAATGTTCGCAAGGAACGCTTTTCTGACACAATACATTTAAATGTTTATCCTATTTTGGAATTCCTATAAATTGGAACAACAAAAATTACTAGGATGTCCCAAAACCCCGTACCAAAGGAATGAATAGATCAAACTTCGGAGGGGTACTTTTACTAGAGAGCCAACATTTTTAAACGTTTACTATATAAAGTTTGTGTATCTAACCTTTTGCATTATTTGTGCTTTCCACGGTAACAGAGGGGCAAGCTCTTTCAAACCGGCTTTGTTACCAAATCTCGATTTAATCTGCCCCGCCGCATAAGTCATGGTACTACAATAAGCAATCTGCTCCACCTCGGAAACAGCACATATGTTTTTAGCGCCCATCGTTCCGGCGTAATAGGTCGCTTTATCTTGTTCCTTACTTAGGGTAATCAATACAACGTTCAGAATAATCAGTTTCTGATATGATCCATCTTCTTAGCTCGTCTGTTGATATTCTCCTATCGATGATTTTTCTGCCTAGCAAATTGAAGTGTGGGTGTTCCAGTTTCTCTAACGGCATCTTAAAACCGTTTCTTGCATGGAGCTACCACAACATCGTGCTTAGTTGAGAATTCTCATGACAATGTGAGATAACCAATCGGCGAGTCCAGTGATAGATAACGTGTTTGCCTGGCAAACTTGGAAGACTTCATGAAGTAGTCAAGACATAAAACTGAGCATAGTCATTTGGTTTTGTTCTGGTGAAAACATAACGGTTGAAACAGCAATGAAACGGTAAACAGGGCGCAAGACGTAGTTAAAGAATATCCCCCTTAAAGAACAGGCTGTCTTTCAGCTGAGCAGCTTCACAGCACACAAAATTCTCGTCATCTAGGCTACCATACAAGGCATGGTTAGTTCATAGCCTTTAAGTAAACAAGCACGGCTAAAAGATAACGGCTTCAATTAACTACCCATACTAGGTACTTCAAAAAAACGATATGCTATCTCTGAGGCGGCGGTGCATCGCTTGCGAAAACTTACATATCAGCATTTTAACTTTATCTATAAGACTCATATCGAAAAAACTTACCTGTGAATAACTGGGCTTTCGTACCCTGTACATTGTTCGATAAGAGAATCTATTATTTATCATGCATACCTTAAATCAACATTAAATTAGTAACTAACCTAACCTATCGTGAACAGAGTAAGAAAAACGTTCTACAGCATGTCTTGATCGTATTTCGCTACTTATAAGTAAATGTTCGGAGCTCTATGCCCAGTAATTAAGCCGTTAGAGTTCTTCAAATAAGAATAAATCATTCCACCACGACACGAAGTTTGTTAACATACAATTTAAACACAGGCCACTTAGTACCCCTATACTTCGCATATATATTGTGGCTATTCTATCTATTGTTGAGTAAAAAAATAAAAGTCAACGGATTATGATACTATTGAACGTTATATTATGGTATCTGTTTGGGTTACATACGAACAACAAATTATTAAACTAACAGAGTGTTTGCCTTTATAATACCTCCCTTCGATGTGCACGAAGGTAGTCTATGCGGAAACGTCAGACCTATTCGGCATATGGTAACCGCCAACTCTAGCACGTGGCCTTCAACCTGTCTCATAAAAATGGTGGCTCATGCATTCAATCCAAATATTACATTTCGAAATAATGACTTGAACCATGAAGTTAGAATACACGCTTTGAGCATTGGTAAACTGTTAAAGGTTCTTCGTCAAATCGATAATAATAATAATAATAAGAAATAATAGTCGTGATTATCGTCATCGTTGTATACGATCGTGAGATGGTCAAGCGTCGTTGTAATGTGAAGATCTATATTCTTTTACTAGTTTTCAATTCCTACTCTCTTACATACATCGTGGGTGGTACGTTATCGAAAAACGAACGAATGATGCATCCAGTAACTTCGCTAATAGTCGCTGGATGACAAAGTGCAATGTTAATTGTAAGCACATGAGAGCAGCTGAAGACTAATGGGTTTCGATCTAGCCGAGGTCAAGGGACACACTTAGCCCAAACGTGTTTTCTTGCTTTGCTAGTATCCGGTCCATACGTAAAATGACTACTATCCAAACCGAGCTGAAAAGAAAAATGAATAGTATTGCCCATCAACACCACGAAGTAAACTAACGTTGCCGTGCGCAGCCGTAATCGCAAAGGCAAATAAACTGGAATAGCTGGCCATTCGGCATGATGGCACTTTGACAAGTAAGAGCGCAACGAAGCTGATGAGCCTAAGTCGCGAAGTGTCGTTCGCTGCGAACTTCACAGTCATGTTGGGCTGAGATTCAGGCAAGACGTAATACCATAGTTGGTCAAATGTACGTTGTTCTTTTTGTTGAATTTGACAGATCAGATGGCTATATTGTTGCCAACTATAAACGAATTATCGAATCCATACAAGGTAAATTCGAAAATTAGTTAGGATCCAACATTGTGTGGGTGAGCTGGGAAACAGACCGACAATCCAAGTTCATAATTATCCAGCGCCTACTTTTTTTTCTAATCTGTAGTGTATTACGCGTCCTGAATAGGGAATAACGTGGTTTGACGTACAGTAACGATTATCGCAAGTTTATAAATATATATTGACCCATTAGGAAATGATGACATAACGAAAAACAAGCTACGACCATAACAGACGTTGCAGTCTACCTCGAATGTGGCTTTTTCCGAGGATCTGATATCAGGCTCCACTTCCGGTAGAGTTTCGCTGTGTGGCCACAGAAAAACAACTGCTAATTCGCTAATGTTGGTTCCCAGTTCGTCCTGATTCACGGAATAATTTGAATGAGCCGGCCGTGCTGCCATAATCGTCCACGAATGGCCCTTAGGATTACAAATAGAAGCAAACAATGATGATAGTGATCATCATGACAATAACGTTAGCTTTGTAATTACAGTCAATGTATAGTGATATCTTCTAACGTAAACAAACAACACAATAAAGCTAGATGAATATTAGACCGCTGTCAACGAGTAAGTAAGAATTTCTCCATCCATATCGCAGGAGGTTTTGAGGTGTACGTCCGGTACGCTTTTGCTGAACGTGCTGCTGTACCAGCAGCATAAAACAAAATTTTCCCATGCACGATTTCGCATCTAGGTCAACTTACGTGTCCGTAAGTTTGGAGTCAAGACCCACTCGTTTCTTATGTAACCAGCCGAATATGACTTTTGCTAAACTGATCCGTCGCTTGTCAACTTCTCTATCACATCGCCCATTGCACCCGGTAAGTTGTTATTTGGATGTTCTATCGAGTTTGTTTATCAAATAGATTGCGTGCCACAATGCCCGTTCGCCTTGCCTAACAAAGATCTAGCAATACTTACTGCCGGTAAGTGCGAGCATTGCGGTTCACAATCCGAAATCGACGGTGTGCTGAGCTTATCGTTATCACCAAGCGGTAATTTTCAAGAAGATATAGGACTGAAACCCTTAACGAGACCTTTGGCGACACTGCGTGTTAGTTAGTATTAACTTTAAATAAAGTTTTCTGCTTACCTTTTGCCCTCAGCATAACTTGACAATCACAATAGTTTAGATCGTTGTTTTGTCATTTAATCATACGTATTGTGTACATATGTCGCTAGTAATCGTCGTAACAGGACATAGCGGCTAGAATGGCAGAGGAAAAAAGCCAGACAATATCGACAAATCAAGCCTCACATGAAAAATGTGTATGAATAAAGAAAAACAAACATCTTTTTCATAGACGACCTTTAGCCGTCACTGCTCAACGACGGGCCTTGTTTGCCTTTGTCTTAACGACCTTTCTGGGTGGGGCCTTAGTAGTAAACTGGAGGTACTGAACAGAATTTGATCGAATTTACACTGGAAACTCAGTGTGTATTTTTTGTTTTTGTTGCGCCTATGTCAAACATATGGTATTCGATGATTCGTAGTGAAAAACTGGAACTGGAGAAAATTCCCATTAGAGTATCGATACTTAGCCGCTAGCAAATATTATACTTATTGGCATGCGTATTAGACGCACCACGAGCTATTGTTGCACAGTAGCATTTGAGTGGGGTCGAGTTGATCGACTGGCAGAAATGCTATGTCACAATTTTACCGGCTCACTTCGTTTGTGAAGTGCTGTTTCTCACTTCTGTTAAGCATTAAGGTGCCGAAAGACACCTCGTTCAATCGAATATCGTAGTATGCGCTTCATGTCCACTTCACATCATTATTACCACTACCGTACTTATAAAAAATATACATTTCAAATAGGTTGTTACTCGTTTCTCGACCCGTTAACGTAGAACCGCTCAGTGGACAGATGACAGGTGGCGCTACAATGTCAGCAAGGCTATAGCGGATCTGTTTTTCCGTACGAACTTGCTTTAGGACACCTATCACAGTGTGTCCTTTGTGGGTTATCCTAATGAATGGGCCGCTGCGAAACAAAAATTCCGTTTCTTATCACGCTGGCGTTCGGAACTTTATTCATTTTCTGCTACATTGGTCCCGTTCGTTAGGATCAAACATATACCAATGAGATAAGAAAAACCGCACATTGACACCGGACAATTCGCCTAAAAACCGCCCTTTTAGTTTCAACTCATTCCTGCTGTCGATTGATAATAACAGCCGATCAAATCGACAAAATTCACTCCGCCAAAGTAAGCCATTGTATTTTAACGGTAGATCTTGTCCTGATCGGTTAGTGTCCGCTAGCGCTCTACGAGAACAATGCATGAATTTTGTCCTTGTCGAGCCTAGTAACTATGAAACCTGGTGGAAAACGAAGGCTCCAGCTTCTGTATACAATCTATTCGCCTTCAAAGTGCAGAGTTTTATGGTTAGTGAAGACAGTTCGGCTGAGCATTCTAGTGATCCACCACCGCCGGCATGGAAGCGCAATCGAATAGTTCCGGAGTCCCCGTCATTATCCTATGCCGACAAAAATCCTCTGTAAGTGTCGACATCCACGTACCGCCCGTTTAACGACTAGACGTCAATCAGTTCGCAGGAGCTATTAATACATTTTTTGAATTTTACGTCCGGCACTGGCTTAGTTCAGGGTTGCTTTAGAGGGCTGGCCCCTCGCAGTACGAAAGATGCTATATCAGCGTCTGCTTTTGAAGCTAGACAGCCTCATGTCTCCCTGGGTCTGGGAGAAAAACTTATCAACGCAGCATAACGAGGACATTAAAAGGCGTGCCAGATACGAATCAGCTATACGACAACGAACCCTGTTTTTGTTTTTCTCGTTGCAGATTGAGTGTCAAAATGCTTTTGTCGATTGCACTCGTCATGTGTTTTGTCCTAGCTCTATTGGCACTCGGTATTTATATTGCGTACAGGATGCCGCGGACCTATAAACTTGTAACTTCAACTACGACGGAGCTTTCGAGCAAAATCAACGAGAAAGGCGACTTCAGTTTTTACGGAACCGACGGCCGTGCTTATTAGAGGGGGAAAATTTTTAAACGAGCGTATTTTAAAGAGAAATCAATGTGAATTGATGGAGCACAGGACTGAGACTTGCATAGTTAGCAATGATGTTCTTTAAGGCTCAATATTCATACAAGTAGTAGTTCTATGTGGAATAGTACATAATGTGTAATGTACTCGAATACGATCAGCGATGGGTTTACTGAAGCGTTTGTATGTAGATCGAAACAGCTCGTATCGTTAGAGAATCGAGAGCTATTAAAGGGAGTGTTTAAGCTGTTTTGCTACTTCATATAGCAGCGTACTAACGCTGCGGGAACCGTGCGCGTACGTATTCTTAGTGGCGTTTCAGCTACTGTCCCAGAAGCCGTCCCGCCCATATTGTCCTTTCCTTAACTGATCATCTTACGTACCTACGTACATTAATGCCGTTTATTAACCCAAATCAACGTAGGCACGATGTTGAGATGGACACAAACAAGCACCCAATTCAGATCAAGCGCTATAAAGTTATTGTACTCAACACGGACAAGCACATAATAATTACAAAGCACTACTAAAGCAGTAATTAACGACTCGATGTAGGTCATTCACAAACGCAGTTATCTGTAACCTGCAAAAGAAATGACCCTTTCCTTACGTTTTCACTGTTGATTTTTAAATTAAACTATTACCATAGATGCTGTACGGTGTATGGGTTTATTTGCGATAGCCCTTAGTCCTTTTTGTGTGTTTGTTGTCGCCATTATACTTTGTCTGCTTTGCGTGAGGAAGCGCAGCGAAAGCGAAGGTAAGGTACTTTTTTGAAAAACATCCACCGGGTACCGGTGACTGATTCCTCGTCTGATATATGTTTCCCCGTATATGGTTGTATGACGACTTTAATCACAATGGATTCTTTTTTTACGGTCGTTAGTATGATATTGCGCTATAATAACGCGAATATCATACGAACAACACGGCCATTGTCAAGTAACGAACTTCGAAGCACTCGTGAAGTATGCAGCTCCAATGATTTAGATCGACTAAAATTTGCCCATTTTCTTAATAAACAAATGCTACCCCCTAATATAAAGGCACACAGAGCATGGATTAGCACACTGCATATTAGTTAAGCCGTTTTATCCTTCGGTATAAGCTCTGTAGCCACAGATCATTGTAGTAATAAAATACATCAGCATGCGAACTATCGATTGCTACAGTCGAATAGTGGTTAGTGTTTCAAGTTGATGTATTAACTATTGGTATTAGAATCTGTCAGATAGGATCGTGTCCCAGGTCGGCGACATAAGTATGCCAAGAGAAGTTTTTTTCCGCATATCGATCAGGGAACGCGCGTACAAAAATGCATGCAGATTCTGAAGTTGACAAAAATTACATCATTTGCCTCCGTCTGCGTTTCCAAACGACCCCTTTAAAAGCCAATTTGTACTCCTATAGACAACATTCGTTGCTTGAGAAACAGGTTTCCACAATTTTTGTGATGGCTCAGATACAAAGCTCTCAGCTACAGAAGATGATCGGACATAGACAGATTCAGGGGCTAGCCGCCTGAAGCGACGCTTAGCTAAGGCAGTAGAAGTTGTGTGGATTAGGAGACAAATCATCTGGAGCTCCTGGATTATATATTTTGAGCTGATGTATTTAGAAGAGGTCATTAGATGATTTTTTAGACAGCTGTATCGAGATAATCTGAAGCGGGCCCATCTGAAGGGATCATAAACTCATTCATGAACTAATGACGAAAGCAGAAGCACCTAGCCCAGTGTATATTCCGAAGCGTACTTTGGTAATTTGCAATCCACAACGGTGGACGACACTCTGCGTAGCCTAGACAAGGCGTTCTATCCGAAAAATTTCGCTTAGAGTGTATAGAGTTCTTTAGCATCGTTTCGACCCCACATCGTTTAGACCCCACATCGTTTAGCTTCCGTTAAATTCTCGTCCTTTTCTGTCTGTCTATACCAACAAACGCAAGCATAGTTCAAGTCTATGCTATGAAAAATAGCTGCAAATTTATTAAATCACGAACTGCTTTCTGAGCCGGATTTAATTATGCTATAGTGAGTGCATTTAATAAGATTAACATTCGTTAAATTAAAAAAATTCAAGCATGGACACACGCTGCCTTTAGTAGAAGTAGTCAGTCAACAATGCTTAATAATCACCGTACAGCTGGACGTAAAACTGGATTTCTTTGACGTATAAAAAAAGACAGTGCAGAGAAGGCACCATGTTGAGTGATTTTCCTATGTTGATATCGCCGGCGTCTGAGTTTTGCATTCATACTAGTTACGAACGCTTTGCAAATTTTGAAAGAAATTGAATCCTTTTCACTACCTTAACTATAAAATTGTGACCCGTTCCGACTGTCTTCACGGTGACAGGAAACCGCGTCGAGTGAAATAGCGAAAAAAAGCTGCTGCAGACTGCAAGGCTCACACATTTTACAGTGTAATGAGCCAGCTAATCCAAGTATTTCTGTCTGTCGTTGCTGAACTCGACAACGTTATTGGGTCGTGATCGTTTAGGTTTGGGTCTGTAAGTTCCGATCGAACTTAGTTTCTAGACATGCTCAGGGAATATACAGGAACGCGGGACCCAAATTACACACGGTACGGACGGAACCTCACCTAGGGAAATCTCCAGTGGGTAATTACACTAACGCTTTAAGGTCTTGCGGATAGCAGGAAAACGCTAAGCAGAATATAAGTTTTGTTATAGATCAGACTGGACCGGGTATTTTCTAACAAATGCTGAATTAAGCAGGAAAAACAGTTTGGATGTGTAGTTTCGATCCTTACGCGAAAATTCGAACTACCTTTAGAGTGTACATGGCAGTATAGCTATTCCCGTTTTTTATTCTAATGTATTATGGTTCTGTACCTTTTCCGACGCATCTATAGATCCTTAGGAACAAAGTATGATATCGTAATATATATATATGATCAAATGGCTAAACAACTGTCTCATGTCTGGGCGATGTTGGAAACGTTATTGCTGCTTACGCTAAAGGTGAGTAAAAAAACGTTTGCTTCATCTTGTATATGATCCGTTGAGCCTTCTTCTAAACTATAGATTAAATATACGATTGCTGTAATGTTTTTTCATTCAACGCAGGCAAACGAGTAAAATCCCTGGATTCAAATTTAATACAGTTTTATCGTATGGACGTAACGGCTTGCATTGACGAAATGTTAGAGTACGTATTTAGTACATTAGAGAAGATTGCAGTACGTACCTCTCAAGCAAAGCTTATAAAAATGGCCAATCAAGTTCATTTTTAGCTAAACTAAATTATCATCTTGAAGCTAAGATTTATCAAGATAGGCTCAGATCATAAAAACAAAATTGCCTAAACAGTAGAAAATATGTGGCTCTCGCGCAAAACAGAGTCCGCTTACCTAGGCATTGTCGAATATTACCTAAAAAGAAATAATACAAAAACGTATATACCTAATAGCCATCCAACCGAGACCTTTTCCCCGCGTCTTACTTTGGCAAAAAATAACGTTTTGCTTGGCTTTAACTCGAAATTAACGGAAATTCCATTACTGCTCGCTGTATTTTTTACTAGGAAGGCAAGTTTTCCTTTCAGTTCCGAATAAGCAAAAATTAAGCCTATCGTATACGTTTGGTCTGACCACGATATCTAGGTAATTTTTATTCGTTGCCTAAGCATACAGCCTAGCAGAAGTTAGCTATTAGCAAATCCGAGAGTATTTTTTTTGCCTGTTTGTAAACATTAATTTCGAAAGTTTTGAAACAGGAGTTCGAAATTAGGAACATTAAGGCCATTCCTGTGGCGCTTAATAAGGTTTTCATTTCCTTCGTGCCAGACAGTGTGCTATCGTTTGCTCCTCTTCAAACGTTCAGAGAGAACGCCAGCCCGAGTGGGGTAAAGCGATACGTACTCTCAAAAAATATACTGGACAGTAAAATATAAGCATTGTCTCTTAATATAAAAACAGATTCGCAACATCTTATTTTCCTCAGTCCCTGAAATTATTTTGCCTCGTTGACCTCCTATGGATAGCCGAGGGTGCTTAAGTGTCTTTTAGAAATACCATTAGGTGACGAATCTAAATCCAAAGAGCTCGGAGCAGCCGGCATCCTCCGGTGCCCGTCCGGACCCCCCTGAAAAAGCTTTGAAACCCCCTTGTTCCATTATACCTTCGCGCAAAGCCGTTTCAGTCATTCCCTTCAACATGATTCTTAGTTATACGGAAAGCCAGCAACAGCCAAAACGTGAAGAAGGAGCAAACACTATTGGTAGAAACGACAGTATTACCGAAAAATAACATAGCGACGGCGATGGCAGCGCAAACGACGAAGATCTGGCGGCAAGGCTGAAAAGAAGCAAAAAAATTGGACGTGACAATTCCCACGAGGTAATTCTTCAAATTTAAACGATCGATTCGCACAACTAGACGACAGCGCAGCGCGTACGACACAGAACAGAAATCTCTGGTTGCCAGATGGATGGAAAACGAAACGAAAAAGTTCGCGCAACTGCCGCGTTCTCATGGGGGACTAGCCTAAAAACGCGGGGAAACTGAAGGTAGAAACTACAAATATAGGTCTATGTGTGCTTACTTATAAAGGTTTTAAATCTGTGTGACAGAAATATATATATATATGAGAGAGGACAAGGATATTTCATTAAAATAGCAGGAAACTTTGACTTGGACGCGAGGAATATGGAAGCCTTAGAAGAATCTGGTGTAGCGGCTGTGTTATGCTGACATACGTAATACGTCTGTGGGGTTGTCGTCGAAAGTATGGCTACTTGCGTGGGCTGTTTATTAAACAGCTGCAATGAAATGAATAGTGGATATGGATAGATTAGAAAAATTAAAGCAGTTATTATTTGAGATCAGACTTTTAACATTAACCTATGACTTTTTTCCTTTGACATTTTTTGAGCTCGTAGAGGGCCGAAATCACTCAGCATCAACTGAAGCGCCGAAAGGGTGTTGAGGATCTATTGCGGTTACGGCTGGAATATTTCAAATATGTTTGTACTAAACAATGGAAACTTTAGTAGTATAAAGTTTCCATTACTTCCTATACTCACCCTTCGTGAACTCATTTGAAGAATCGACAAGTCATGTAAGAATTAGAGCGACAATATCGTGGCTGTCAAATCGGCAAACAATAGCCGTAAAGTATAGTAATAATAATCGTTAGCGATATGTTAACGTTTACGAATATACTTCACCCTCGAAATGTCATCTAAATAACTTACTGTTTAGCAATTTCGGTGGTTCTCATTTCTTCGCTACGTTTGCTTTGGGTGGTCAGAAGAGTGAAAAGGAAGATAGAAAAGTTATTCTATTACAAACACAATGTCGCTCAAAATACGATGTTAATCATCTGTTTTAGTCTTCTGACACCACATAACGAGCTTCAATGCATTTATTATGCATTGAAGCTCGTTATATGCCGATGGGCCGATACCCGAAATCGGCTATTCTTTTCCAGATTTGCTTGAAAAAAGGAACCACTTTTATTCTCGTTCAGATGACCAAGTCGGTTTAGCAGCTTAGGGAATATGTATAAATTCTGTTTTTTTTTTTTCAAATATCAGACCATTTGGACGTCTAATAAGGCCCTAGAGCTAATTTAGTTTTACAAATTCTATGAGCTCAGCCTCACAGGCAGAATGAGCTTAGCAATAATGTGTCTATTTGTCCTAGCCAGATTGTCTCTCCACCATCTGGAATCATAGCCTCTGTTGTATAAGAACATGGATCAATTTCTGCCATCTTCTCTTTATAATTGCTAATGAGCCGGAACCACGTCGACTTATCATTAGGCCCAAATTTTGCCTCGAGTTCTTCTGTAATCATGGGAGAAGCGGCAAGTAAATACAGATGGCTATAATATGCGAAAGACATAGCAAACCTACAACTCTCTTTCAAAATGTTGATTCTCCCTTGTTTAGGGTATCAAAATTCGAAATACGGACTCCTCCACAACGCAGCCGACGACTATGCATGTCAATGGGTGCGAATCTTGTGCTGCGTTAAATACGAGCAGTTGTGGAACGATGCTGCAACACTCGCGTTTCGATGCAGGCATCGGAGATTTTAATTGACAGGCTCATACTTCTTATACATACGAGAACAGGCAAATTCGTGAACGAATTTTCATTGCTAACTGTTTAGTGTTACCATTATGAATGCGGTCTGACTGAAAATATGGTCATTCAAGATAGATATACAAAAGGGCCAAAGGATACAAAGCAATTCAGGCCCAACAACATGTAACCGGCAAAGCTTGATTGACGTCTCGAGGACCCTTCCGAGGCCCGAACATAGAGAGCTGGGTACCATTTAAAGGTTGCTTTACAATCGACAAATCAAAAACGAGCCTAATTGGTTAATGAGCGCCTACTCAGGCTCTCTAAGACACCCATTTACCATTATAAGGGTGCTTTCTTTCTTAGTTGAATCTAGAACTGCGTCTCGAGTTTACGATTACTAACTCTAGACTTATATCCGCATGAACTTTTCACAGGTGGGATAAACGCATGCTAAGTTACTATGTAATATCAATAATGAAAATGTTCCGTGTTTGGGCATTCGTTTCTTTGCAGATTTTTACATAGGTCGGAAATTCGACCTATAGTAAGTATTCTATAATTACTGCATTCAAGTAGCTGTTCATTAACATACTGTACAGGGCCTAAAAAAGCAAAGTGTTGAAGAAGTTCAAGAATCTCAAGAACATTACTACAAATACATATAAAAATTGATGAGAAAAGAAGTCACTGAACTTCAATTTCCGTTCACTTTTTTTTTTTTAATTTGAAAGTTAGCCTGCTATTTGCTGTTAGTAGTATTTTCACGTTCGATTAAGTTATAGGAGTAAAAAAAAAGCTGCACATTTAGTACCACAGCGTTTTTCACAGTTTATAGTGAAACAAGCGTAACTGAGATAACGACTGCAAGGGAAAACTGAAGAGGTATTTAACTTTTTGATATGGTTTTTACAAAACTGACTTTAGTGTTTTAGAGCCGTTCAAGATTCGAAGTTTAGTGATAAGTCACGCTCCGGATGCCTGCATAAAGCAGGCAGCTTTCCTAGCCATGGTAAAAGCTTTACATACAGGTAACAGTCGAGCGCCGCGCGGAATGCCCTACAGACCGTCAGGGGAGCAAGCTATTCAAAAACAAGAGACAATAACCTGAAGATAATTCCATTAATGTACTGTCCCTAGCGAATTCTCCTACGATCATCGGCCTTCTTCTTTAAACTAGTAAATGCCGCCAGTTTTAAATCTAGTATTTTTGCTATGTTAGCTTTCAGCACACAATGAGATATGCTTACACTAGGTTTCGAGTTTATTCGTCCGTATATGTATTTGGGTTGGCAATGCTTTTTTATTTCATTTTTATTATTAAAGTAAGGCCTTGAGTAACTTGTTATATAGACGTATTTACTTTGGCGTAAATGGGACAATCTTAACTCGACATCTTCAGCCGACCGCTGGAATCGTCTTCACTGGCTTCTGCTCGGTTCATAGAAAATCCGCCCTTCTGCATGCGACCTGGAAATGATTAGAAAGGTTGCCCTCGGGGGTGACGCAAACAGCAGTTGCTTGAGCCGCCTTTCGTCGTCTTGAAGGTACCTAGAAACATGGCGTGGCCCTTTGGGCCGGAAATGAATAGATGACCGGATATGCAACGGGATTATCCCCTAAGTGTGGTCTCATTAGGATCTCTTGAAGACCCTCGTGCCCCTTTGCTCGGCAATCCAGTAGATCTCTCTGCTTCGCCTGCTTTTCCCCTTAACAAAACTTTAACAGACGAGAATCTTCGGCGGTATACGAGTTGAAAGCGCCTTCATTCCAGGCAGAGCATTACGCATTACTATAGAACCGCAGGCTATACTAGCCCTATGTTTAGATTAGGTGCATAAGGCCAACACGTTAGACGATAAATTTTAATGCCAATACGTGCTTTAAGGAAAAACCTTGCAATCTAGAGACAATCGAAGAGCAAAGTAATCATCAATCGATGTGGCTTTCCAATACCTTCTGCTATATTTTTGTTCTCCTCCCATGTATCGATGAAACGGTAAGCAAAACTTTTACAATGGATTCGAATTAATGCGTAAGCTTTTATAGTGTCGAATACCGCAATTACATCATACTACAGCTAAAAGCGTGCCGCTTTCGCTTAGCCTTTCCCTACGCCACGTAACGAGTGGGTGCTGGATTTGCGAACAGATACGTATCATTATAGTAATAACAGTAAACAGCTTGCAGTTATGGCGCATAGCCTTATCATCTGGTCAGTCTATAGTGGTTTCCTTCGTGGTAATGGGGTTTATTTGGGTGCTTTCCAGTGGGATACCATTTACAGGTAAAATAATTGGTAATAACAAGGCTGTAAAACGAGACAATTCGCTTCATGAGCCCCCATATAATAGCCTTTGCCGAATTCGCCCAAGGTCACAGAGTGGCCATGGAGGACATTATATTGATAGAGTTCAACACAATTTGGAGGACATTGCCGTATAATCTTTAGAGGGCTTAAAAGTAAAGGACAAGAACTGAAAGAAGTGCAGCGTGCTAACAGAGAGATTTGGGAGATGATATCGACCAGGTTGGCTGCTAAATATAAATAACATGTGTATGTTATTAAAGGCCCATCAGTTTCGTAACTAGCCTAAGCTAGCGCTTTTACAAACTGAACTATTGCATATAATATATAAAAAGTTGCATATAAGCAGAGGAGTTAGCTATTAACGCTGCAGTTATAAAATTAGTATGTATTGGTGGTTATACCTTGTACTCGGCTAAATAACGATTAAGGATAAAGTTAATTATAATATGTGTAATAGTTTAATCTAGAGGCGACTTAACTGAACCTGAACTTCAAGTTTGGCACATAAGGTACACACGATCACATCGGAACCATTGCAGAAACTTTTGGGTTTTAATAATATTTGAACGGTGTTTGTATTAAGAACTAATTTACGATCGAATGTGTTAGTTGGTAATAATAAAAGGGCGCTAACACCAACTAAGTCCCACCATACGATTTAGTGCTTATTTGTAGACTCGCGTTAATCAAATGTCCATTCAAAACATAATAGTCATAACAACTCAGTGTTTCGACCAATTTTGTAATGACTTGGTCGGCGAAAGTAAGTTTTTTCGCAGGTCCACTATAAAAAAATAAGTTCATCATTATCTGGCTCGACCACATCACAAGTAACTTGTTAACAGAAAATTCTGAAGAAGGATACACTGAGCTATGAGCTTTTTTGAATCGATTGAAAATTTACAATATCAACCAGAAGGCCATAGTATGTACTAGTTGGACCGGGTCATGGAGTCTAAATGGGGTTATTGGCAGGGTGTCACCCCATGAACGGCTGTCCTGATGAGATGATGCCGCCCTAAATGGACATATTTCCCCTCAAGTAGCTTAAGCTGTATTTTGTAATTAGATTAACTGACTGGAGCTTCATTTGCTCCTGCCGTTAGCGGGTTTCTGCCGCTTCATTCAACAGTACTGCTATCATTAAAGTACATTTGTAGTGTTGAAAAAGATATAAGTCGCACACGAAATAGTTTCTGTAGATCGCAGTACTTTCCAACAAAATGTTCATCAGTTCCAACTTAAAAAAAAGTATATTAAATGTTTCGTCTTAACTGCACTGGAGCTCTAGAGCTAGTATATATATGATGGCGAAATATATTACTGGCACCTGTTTGAACGAGCATCTGTAGACTAATGAGCTCAGTATGAGGCAGACGTCTTGTGCATTCTTCTTTTGTACTTTGTCGGAACAAGCTTCAGAAAAAAACGACGGTGAGGCTACTGGAAAGAATGCAGCTTGTAATCTTCACCTGATCTGGCTAAAAAGCCCAACACGGAAGAAGTCCTTGACCTCGATTCGTAGGATACACACACACATATGAATCGACATCACACATTCCCATAACACAGATCCCTCAGAAGACATATCGTCTACTTCGAACGTAAATCTTTCGACTTCGTGTTTTATATAGGTCACCTGCGACAAATGGTTTCTTATGACGTCTATTATATTTGTCTTCCGAACAGAAAAGGGTTGTTGTTCGTTCGGACATCACAAACTTTTTACAGTTCGTGTGTTTTTCTCCTCTTCAGGAATTTTATACACGAACTTATAATTTGCGGATACAAGGCAAGCTCTCAAGGCGCTTTTCCGGTCGTAACCCAAGTCAGATGATCTTATCATAGATTTATATCTGTTAGAGGTGGCTTGTTAGATAATGTAATTGTCCATAAATAAGCCGACAGAAAAGAGTTACAGGTAGTTAAATTGAAACATAAGCGTTTACAAATGCACAATTATGTACTAGTAAGGTTGTTTGATGAACAAGCAAAGTAACTATTTATAAAGTCTTTTGACATATACAGAGGGAAGTACGTGCTCTCATAATAGGAAAAGATTGAAATAATCTGATCTGAAAAAAAAACGAACAGGGAAAGGGAAAAGAGAGGTGTCCCGCAAAGAGCAGGGCAAGGGCAACTGGGGAGAGAGAAAATTCATGTGCAATTTTTGTCTGCCTAGGGAGGGACATTGAACAAATTGCGTCGGCACAGAACACATGGTCTGTGGATAGTCAAATGTAGTAACAGAATTTAATTTGAGCGAAGTAAACGCGCTATGGGAAAATTACATACTACTGTTGATAAATATTGCTGGTCAAGTAACATGTGCTCTTCTGGAAACGTTTTGTCGCAAAGCATCTGATAAAGTTCTAATTGATCATGCTCATAACATCATATATACTATCTTTTATTGAAAATCAACGTAACAGATGAACATGTACAACAAAAAGGAAACATGCTACTTGACAACATTAATGTCGTTAGCCATATAAAACGAATTTCTGTATCACTGTGTTATTTTTAAAACCGCCTTTTCAGATTGGGGTTCATTTCTGTCAAAATGTTGTCAACAGATCATTGAAGTTCTGCATATTGTTAAGTATCAAAACTTGCGCTTTAAGATAAGGATCATCTGTTGGTGGCCTCACCCAACTGAGCTAATTGTTTTTGAGTGTTAATGTCCCTTCAAATGGCTGGTGCTTCTCAGCATGAATCGAAATGTCAGCACCCGATTTCGAACGTAGATTACCTTCTTTAGGCAATATATCACGTGGGAAGACGAAAATGTACAACTAACCTGAACAAAAGGTAAGGCTCACAGTGCTGAAATATGTACAGTGTACGCTAGTAGAAGCACCCAAGCTGTAAACTGCTCTTTCGACTTGAGTTCAACTTAAGCAAATGTATAACAACGGGGACAGTCAACTTAAAGAAGCTAAACTGCTGGGTCAAGTTTATACTAGCCTAACTAAATAGATTGCTTCGGGCTTTAAATTCAGTACCACCGTTAAGTATAGCTTCAGACTGCTGCGCTCAGTTTTAAATCTAAGCTACCTAAATCAAGTGCTCCTAGGTTTATTAGGCAAACACGTTACCATCGCACTATACGAGGACATGTATTAAACAAGTTTAACGTCACAGGTCAGTTTGTATAAGTCTAGAAGATTGATCCAACTTATACGACAGCAAAAACTATAACGTTTTCTTTTCTTAGCCTAGTCTCGCGTCCCGGGGGCAGCTGAGAACTTCGAGTTCCCTGGTGAGGAAACGACCACTCTTCGTCATTCTCCTTAGAATTACATACATACTGCGTGTATCTCTGTTAAAGGCGCTTTAGCCAGCGACTCCAGGCTTTTGTTGCCACCTACCCTATAACCTATTACAGCGTGATTACAACGAAATTTCACGGCAAAGGTCAGGTCTATCTTTGGTTACCGAATTTGGAAGATTACGAGGAGAGCAGGTTGTGATGCCCTCGGAGCAGGAAGAACAAAAGTAGGCATGATTTTGGACATTCAATTTACGCACATCGATAGATTAAAGCGAGTGGCCTTTTTTGCGTATTGCTTTTTAGTTGTGTAAACAGCTGATGTCTGTTAGTAGGTTTGGTGACCGATACCGTTAAAAAAAATGTTTTGTTTGCTCCCATTGTTATTATTGCAAAAATTAATCAGTTCTTAATAATATGTGCGAAGTGGATGGCAGGTCGATCATCATTTAGGTATATCGATTGACGATTTACGTTCATTTTGTGACGTAGATTCACTCTTGTACAAATTTACATTCCATAACAACGCCCACCTCACTGACCATTTACGAACCGATAGAGGATTACATGATTGGTTCCGGCTGATTCACGCAGGTCTCGCGCCTTGCCAAGATCTAAATCCCTTTTAAAACACAGTTCTGAGAAAATAAAATTATTCGATAGAAGTATCCTTCTTCCACAGGCATTTTTCTGGTAGTTTCTACACGCTAATGATTGCCAAAAAAGTGAAAAACGATAGAAAAATTAGGATAAAGCAAGGATTAAGACCCAGGAAGAGGGTCTAACTCTCTTACTATTTACCGGGATTACTAACCGGGCAGAAAAAAAAATATCCTTGGTAGGCCAAACTTTCGACACAAACGACAGGCTAGAGCTTTTCCCGATACGCCGTGTTTGCCACCGAGCTAAGCTAATTGTAGAAGTTTTTACGTTGCTGGCCTGAGCCCCACCAGCAGTTAATATTGCGTCAGTTCTAGTGTATTTGCTTAGCAATCTTTTCTATAATGTTTTTCTTAATTGAATTACATTTTTGACTGAGCAGTAATGTACTATGGAACAAGCAACCCTAACGCATTTTGCACAAGGGTTACTTCGCCCGTTTCGCGCTCATTTTTCTTTTTCTTTATCACATGTTTTACGGCCAATTTTCAGAGGTAAAAAAGACGGAGAGAGTATTGTTGAAAAAGGGAGTAAGTCATTAAATGAAGATAGAAAATCCCTACAAGGTGAGTCAGCGAAAGCAGTTAACGAATCTACAAGGCCTTCCCGAGAGTCGTTAAGTCAAACTCCGGCCGATAAAGTAACTGAAAGTGCTGGGAAAAGTTTCGGAAAGGTACCTGGAAAAGGTTCCGGAATAGGTTTTCGAAAAGGCGCCGGAACAGATCTTCAAAAAGGTGCCAGAACGCATATTCAAAAAAGTGCCGAAATAGATTTTCAAAGAGGTGCCGGAACAGATTTTCGAAAAAGTGCCGGAGCAGATTTTCGAGAAAGTGCCGGAAAAAATTGTAGGAAAAGTACCACGAAAAACTCGGGAGAGGCTGCAGTTAGTGTTCCTCGTGGTACTGATAGGATCGCCGATGACAGTTCGGGTACTCCAGGTTCGAGCCCAAGAAAAAGTAATGAATTTTCTGTAAAAAATATTCCGACCCCGAAAACAAGACCAAGTGAGGAGTAAGTAAATGCTTTGGGATACTAAAGTTCAAAACCATTCGGTATTCGATCCTGTGCCAGATCGCAATAACAAGTTTTGGTCTTAAAAAAGTGTTTAGCTGTTTCCGAAATTGCGGCACATTAGAAAGGGTGCGAGAAGTATGACAAACCCGCGAAATATGTATGCAGGATATGCGTTTTTATCAAACCGACTAGCACCAATCAAGCTAAGTTAATTGTAATAGCGCTTGAAAGAGATAGATCTGAAGGAACCGCTGAGGCCCCTCTTTCACGGACAGCAATAGTACATTCAAGATTCGAGATAGTCCTATATATCTCGAATTTTTATCATCTTACATATTATTATATATCTCTTATTTGCGCAGTCTCTGTATAATATGCCGTTGACGACGTTCAAGAAAATGGCCCCTAGTCTCTTTCAACCAGAGACTGCGTAAATAAGCGTATTTTTAGTTTTATAAGGTTTTGCTTTTCTATAAGAACCTATTTTTTTGATTTCGGTATAGCATCAGGAACCTGCCCTACTAGAAAGAATAACCTGGGCGGATCATGCTGGCCTCACCAACAGGCCTATTAAGTGGTGTAGAGATAATACTGTGATAATAATGCGATTTTTGTTGTTTCTGTATTGATATATTGCTGCTTTTACTTTCCGAGCATTTAATTACTAGTAATCGATTATTATCGAGTAAGTCAACGGCGAGATTTGAGCTAGCCCGACTGCGTGTCTCATCCTCCTTTATGGCCACCATGGCAGCGCAACAGCATGCGCATTAGTGACTTCGGCTATTCTGCTTAGCCTCATTTCAATTTTATCCTTGTTAAGCGGAAGGTGCCTCTGCGTTTAGATTTTGTCTTGAGCATCCCTTGGCTTCCTTTCATAATATGGCACCGGGGTGCAGTAATGGGTTATTCTTTTCTCTACTGCTGGAAAACTAGCTGGTCTCGGTTTCTTAGTGTGCTCGAAAAAACAAAGCTCGAAATCTTTCCAGGTACCGTTCTGTACAACTTCCTGTTCTAATCTTCTACTTAGTGTATTGGTTACTGTACAGATGGATTTCCGAAGTTTTATGATTCACATCATAGCTAGCTTGTTTTGAATCATCGATCACGAAAGCTGGCTAGAATTCTTATTTAATGTTTATATACGAGGAACTACGAATCTTTATTGAAGGAATGGTAATTTTGTTTAAAGCTCCCAATGCAGGGTGAGGCTCTCTTTTCCAAGTTGGGAAGAGGCACCAAATGTTGCCCGTGTTCTGCCTCTGCTTTGTCCATCTTCGTGATTCGTGCTTGTACATCCTGATTTTACTGTTGTTAAGTGTTGCTTCAGACGGCTGGACCCAACAACACCAAAGCGTTTACGGCAGGTTTCGGCCCTAGACCACCTTAACTCGTGTCCCTTTATTTTAATAGGCAAAGGCATCACTCTTGTACTGATACGGATATTCCTTGCACAGTTGATTTTATTGTTCACTTGACCAAGTGATCGTAGTTTGTCGTTTTAGGAGGGTGTCAGCTTCTGTGTACGTGAAGCCTTTTTGATCTTAAAGAACAGGCCCTGCAAAATGATTCTCGTCTTCATCTGGGTAAATTATTGATGAAAATAGCCTGCGATTGCAGCGTCAGATAAACAAAAGCAAAAAAATTCACCGTGGATATTCTACGATTCTATACGACAGATAGCGAATTTCAGTAGTCGAGAAAGGTTGTTAAAACTGTTTTACATCAACACACTCTATACACTCTCACTAACTAGCGAGTCTGAATGAGGACCCCCCCCCCCCGTATTTAGGCTATTAATGTATTTTTGGCAGACTGAGGCTCACTAAGAAATTATTAATGGCTACATTAAAAATGGCTGCCTCTCTCTTTGAAATGCTGAAAGCAGTTTTAATTGTTTTCTGTTTTTCAGAAGTGATGTTCAATGTTCGTGCTTATCTGATCCGTGCAGGTAATTAGTTTCTATTATATTTGCGTGGTTGTTTAGTTATTTGTACGAGTATCCAATTATTGAAAGGACTTTTACTATCAAGAACGCCACTTATAGAATTTTTGAAATCACTGCTGTGTTTATATATTATTAAGCTTGAATAACTACAACAAGAAATGCTCCCGAATTTAATAAATTCATGAATATAGAATACCTCTAGTATGCTAACCAATTGACTTGTATACCTCATTTGTTTCTAGAATTGCACGCGAGAGGGAGTCAGGTTTGCAGAACTGTGATGAACCTTCAAATTCCTTAGAGTTTGCGATCCCAAGAAAAGGTCCTCTGTAAGTGAAGATTCTTTTCTGCTACCTCATTTGTAACAGCTTCGAGCTTTAAATATTAATCGACATTGAGACAACAGAAACTGACGTTAAAAATCAACAATTGATCAATACTAAGTAGACGTTGTTTCGTCGATTCTCCCATCGAGCACCGAAAAGAAATTTGTCAAATCGACCTATGAATTATAGAATCGATAATAGATAGACTTTAAAGTCTTTCCTAGCGTACTGTTTAGTAAGTGTTCGGCCAACATCGTCGCCGTTTCCATTATATGTAAATAATCCGGTGCAGCAATGGGTGTTAAAGAACGTCGCAGATGATCTGACCGTCACTACTACTTAATACTACGCGAATAAGAGCAACCATTTACCAAGTAAGCTTTCGGAATGTCCAAATTATTTTAGGTGTTGGTTCATCATGATGGTGGCAATATTAAGCGCGATCACTTTGATATATCAGGCTGGACCTGGTAGTCTAAGATTTGACGAAGACGAGGTGATACGGCATCCTGACTTCGAAACATCCGCTAACCCAAGAAACAGTACCTCGACGAATAGTACTTCACTGTTCTCGAGGGTGGCCAAATTAAATCCGGAGAGAACGCTTCATCATATCGTGAAACGGGTCCCAGGTGAAGACATTTCGCTGATTTCGCCACTCGACGTAAGGGAAAACAGGACGGTGGAGTTTGCTTGCAATCATCGGCTGAGAGTGATTCATGACCATCTGGTGGAAATCAACGCGTCCCTTTTACCGGGTCTGGACCAATTACGTCGCGAGTATTGGAAACTACGCTTCAAAGTTTGTGCCGCTGTTTAGCTTTCTTTCACTTGATCGGGTTACTTCGTGTATTTGTGGCACTAGTACAGCTCATAGGCTGTGGTATTTGTGCATTTTTTCGCATACATCTAGTGCGCCTGGTATCCTAACTACTATTCCTGTTACTTATAAAATGAAAAATGTACTATGAGTGAAGATATCATCATCTGCATTTATAAGCGCGGTAAGCAAACAATTAAAAATATCCCATGAAGAAAATCTTAAGAAACGTAGTTCCAACTGGGGTGAATGAAATGATTTGCCTAGTCTCGGCAAGCAGATTTCCCGATCAGTGGGTATTATGTGTCAATAAATATATATTTGGTGCCAAGTATTATTGCATTGAAGTAATATACGTTGTTCTCTATTTAGATGGAGGCGAATGTATCGTTTCCAAAGTACATTCTTGAACATAACAAGCAAATGAATATAGCGGTCGTGTTTTGCGCCCTGCCGAGAAATCTGACATTCTCCTATAACTTCGTGAACTGCTCCAATCAACTCCAGCCCATCCGAGTCATTTATAACCCGCTGGCGCGTAGAGTTCTTGATGAGTGAGTACTTTGCTTCACTTTCTTCCTAACAACAAAGTTGACGAAGTAGTCAGCGAAAACTGCCATCGAAATCGAAAAGCATCGTGCAGACTTGTCGAGTATCGTTTTCGTATTTTGACGGAATTTTTCGAAATTTCTTGAAGAAAACTAAAATAAACATTTGAAGAAAATGAGAGATCGCTCAGAAATCGTTGCTAAATGTTAATATGTCGATTTCAGGTTTCGACAAAGTCTAGTTGACAACCCTGTTCAGGGTGAGATCATTGATCGCTTTAGGTGCATAGCTACAGCCAGCCCGCAATTACCTGACATGGTGCAACTCATCTCATTCCGGATATTGGCCGATATGAATTTTGCGGACAGGGAATTCACGTTATATACTTGCGCGACGAGCACTCGAATTTGCACCGCAGCGTATAGGTCAACTGTATGTGTATTTGCACTACCGGCATAAGTAATGATTTGTTCTACGAATCCAATATACGAAACATAAGGGGCGTGACACCCCCCCTTAGTCGATAAGTATAATTTTTGTGAGCACTTTGTTGAAGAACGCATTTGGTAAATTGAACTAAGGGTAAGGTAGAGGTGCCTAAGGCAAGGACAGATTAGACGCATTACAAAGATTTGAAATGGATTGCTGTTCGAAAAACATTTAGCAGACCTGCAAATTAATAGGCCATCCGAATAGAAACTAAAAATCAAAGCCGTTACCGCAGTGACGTGCCTGTAAGAATGGATGGACAGCAGCGCCACTTTCCATTAAAGTAGACGTACGAATATTCGGTCTTCACCTACTAAAACAGAGAGCATTATGGAAAGTGGCATAAGGTCAAAATTGGACGTAGGTTCGGAACTATGCGTAGTCGCTTCGTTTTGTACTGATAGGAACAAGCCATCTAAGACAAGAGTATATTTTTCTGTTTTAATATATATAAGGACGATTGAAGGTACATCGTTCAAAGTTACACACCCACAGAATAGAATTTGCGACCACGTTACGAGCCTCATCAGAAAAAATTCACGGTTCTCAGCACAGACAGATACGAGCTGGCCGAACCTTGCTTCTGAATGGCGCAATTTCTACGAAATTGTGGTAAACGAAGAGATAAAAAAACACCTTTTGTTCGCTAAGTAATCCGCCAGTGCTCTCACCTGGCAAGACTGTTTTGAAATAATTACACAAAGAACGATTAATCTATTATCTTGACAGCTGCCGATTGAAGCTAAGATGGACATCAACAACCTGAGAACGCAGTTTCTCGTAGCGCGCCGAAATGCTACGAAAAAAATGAATTGGAGACAGAATTCTCAAGTCAGCATAAGTACTTGGTGTGAAACGGACTTTCATGAATAGAAAAAAGCCTGGCTTTAAACCTCTACGCTTGAAACCTAGTGCCCGTTTCGTATTCAACAAAATTACAGGAATCTGGTTTCGTTCTCATAACCTGAACGCAAAAAAAAATGTATGAACTAAACAAAGAATTAATTATTAGAGGAAGTTGTGTCGTTATTCATTCGTCGTATTCATTAAAAGAACGCTGACGTTTAGTGGTTGCAAGGACTGTCTAGTGTGGTTTTTTTCTCTATAAATTGTAACAGAAATATTTCTATACGTATGGAAATATATCTCTGTTACTTCTAAACCTAGTAAATCCAAATTCAGTCGATATAAACTAACGCTCTTTTGGTATTAGTATATCGGTATACGGCTGTGCGCTCGACGGACCTGACGACTGACACAGTCTCAGTCTATTAATTTTAATCTCGGTCACCACCACACACCTAAAGGCGTACATTTCGACCCAGAACTCGCGGGCGTATGAAACTTTTTCCCTTCCATCATCATATATAAATACGCTAATATTGGTGTGTTACACAAATATTCGGTCGAGTGGTAAATATTTAAGGCTAAAAACAGTAGAGTATTTGAATAGTAGTGAACCTAAACTTTTGGAAAACGGAGAAATAACATTTGCGACAACCGATTATGAAAATCATACCATCCCGTTTTTCATGTGTGAACCCCTAGTTTTTTTTAACGACAGTTAACAACGACAACAATAGTAAAATTAGCGTTCTGCTGACTGAACGTGTTTTCGTTTATTTAACGATTTTGTAAGCGACGCAATCGTGCGCTGTTTCCAAAAAACAATCGGAACAGAGTGAATCGTAACGGTCCGCTTCCCAGAAATCGGACTCAGCTGTGGGTGTACAAAGACGGAGTGTAGCTGCCCTTTAGAACTAAGGATAGTAAAGCATTCTGTATTCGTAGGGCACCACAAGATTTGTAATTTTTATTTAGTATTGCCAAAAACATTTATTTTTCATGTTTAATTTCCTACCAATACCAGACAACCCCTGTGCATGCTAAGATTATAGTCACCTGCGGGAGTACAACTTCAAGCTTTTTGTGTACATATCAGAATTAACCCCCCGATTTGGTTGAAATAGACCCCACGACCAAACGGTCATGAGATGACCTGAGCTGTTGTGGCTTTTGACGCGCAAACGATGATCGAACCAATAAGAAAAATTAATTTCTGATCGCTGTCACCTAAACAAGCTCATCAACCAACACGGCGTTAATTCGTTCAAAATGTAGTAGCAGCAGCAGCAGCAGCAGCAGCAGCTGTGCCCTGCGATTGCTGGCGGTTCAGCATTCACAGCAAACAATTGTATACGTCGTAACAGAACAAAGGTATTTGCAAGGATCATATAGTATTTGTAAATAGATATATATAAGAGTGGGTTGCAGACTCGTCTAATGGACCTGCGCAGGGGCTGGCCTTGAATACACGATTTGCGAACATGAGACCTAGTCAGCAAAACGTGTGTCAATCCAGTAAAGCGGCATAGTGCGCCCCACAATCGTCTTCATCGAAGGTGTGAATAAGAGCACCGCCTCCAGAACTTCACCGATTTTGCCGTGAAGGACAAAGGCCCAGTGTTAGCGGTCGTCGTCGTCGTCCCACTGTCAGTGGGTCGCATTGGGTTACAGTACTGCATATGAAATGTGAAATACCACAGGGGCCCCGAAGTTGCTTGGCGCGCCCTTGAGATACACAGGCGCTTTGTCACCGCTACTATAGCGAGCTTGTGTGAATCTCACACGATGTGGTAATGTTTGCAAAATGCAGGAAATCGAACTTCGGGTACTTTAGCCCAGTCCACCCGGTTATGGCCGACATCCGAAATTCAGGCTGCGTTTTAAACTCGTACAAGGGTACCTGCGGAAACAACACAATTCGACGACCGTTTAGGGAAATCACAATAGAAAATTGCGACATGGACGTGTCAACGATAGGCGTCAGTTAACGAAACTCGCCTATAGTAAAAGCTACCCGGCTATTCACTATAACGTGTCTTGGAAGAAAGTTATTATTTATCGGTTTTGCTGCTTAGCGGCATTTGTATGAGCCTGCAGCGGTTGTCGCGCGTGCAGAATAAGCGATGACATACCGATTGATTATAGGTCGTCGAACACACTCCCGTTTCAGGATTGCAGGTTTCCATAAGCAAACGTGAAAATGTGAGATCAATTTCTGCCTTCACTTGAAACTGCGTCACATTTATTGACTCGTCTACAAGACTTCCTCTCGTGCATTTAAACCAGTCGACCCTACGACTGTTTTCAGCCAGCTCTTGAATGTGCTGTCTAACTCTGAAAATGTGTTTTATACAATCATTCGAAGTGAATTAACTTAATTTGTTCTTTGGTCTTTGGCCTTTCTAGTCCATGTCGAGTACATTGACTAACTCGGCGTAATTGAACTGTAAAAATTGCCATCTTAGATAAATTTGAGGAAATTATTTCCGACAGAATCCGAAATTACTAACCCCGCGATAGTGCCCATCGTGACTGGCTGAATCCGAACAGGTTCTTGATTTTTGCAGTTAAGCAGGAAGTAAAAAAATGTCATGTTTGATTGCAGTCGATTTAGCACAATGGCGACGTAGGCACCCTTGAAGATATTGCTTTTAATGACGTCGTACGGAAACGAGACTAGTGCAGCAACCTAAAATGATTAACATATCGCCAGTTAAAGTTAACTTCAGTGCACTCTTTGAGATCCAACAAAACCTGATATTACATGTTTTTTTCAGTAATACATATTTCCACACTGACGAACACTGTCCGTTTAGGACAGCATTCCCGAAACGGAAAAAATGGCCTGTGATAGCTTAGGCATAGCGATGTCTCTCCACAGAATTCTATCACAACTAGTTAGTCTATTAATCTATTACACAGTTCCTCAGTTTCCTTATCTATTCCCACTGTTCCTCTTTACTGTTTACCGAACGGGCTCGGATTGAACGGCAGGGAAAAAGAGCTTGACTCTTGTCTGACTGTAGATGTCAACACGCTATCGATTAAATTTTTTACTTAACAGTCATTCCTAGAAAAAGCAGTTATTTGTCTTTCAGGACACGCGCAAAAAAAATTATGTGAATTTGCAAGTGGGTGTATGATCTAGAATGGAAAATTCAAATCGAACACCTTTTGACACTCTTAAAAGAAAAAAATTCTCGGAATGAACCTTCAACCACCTTGAAAAGCATCCTGTACGTGGGGTCGACAAAAGCCATACGTAGATGTGACAAATTTGCCCTCATAACAAACGAGAGCCTATCATGCCTGCTCATTGTGCTTGGACATTGTTGTATGCGGCTCTTTAGGTTATCAGCCACTTTAAGGGACCGTTTAAGGCGTTTCCGTATCAACATGAGGTTAGGTCCCGTCGCACTCTTTGGGGTCGTAAAGCTCCGAGTTGTAATCGTTTCTGTCTTTTTACCACGCGCAAATATAGCAAAATAAAGGATAATGCCCATCACCACGACCAGCACAATGCCGATGCATACATAAAGGTTGGTAGACTTCTTTTGTGTGACACTGAAATAAAGGATTAAGATAACATAGTGGTTGTCAAATACTTACAAATAACTTCTTTGTTACTTTATTAATTACTTCATTCGTTTATTTTTTGCAACGATACTTACTCAGCCTAAACGCTTATTAGCCTTAACTTACGAAGTTTTTCGGGGTTTAGCAGCCGTGTCAGACGAGACGACCTCCGGCGGAGTTTCAGGAAGTGGCCCTGGGTCCTGTGATCCTTGGTCAGTTGAAAGAAACCTTGTAGACGTCCTTTCTCTATAGAGAAAACAACAAAAAAGTATCAATGCAGTATTCATATACAAGCTAGCTAATATTCTATATATAGAGAACAGCCACGCCGCAAAGGATGCAGTAGCGATTATTGCACGTGAGTTTGATGATCGAAGCTGAATCGGCGAGACCGCCCGGCAACAACTTACGTTCCTCCTACTCCAGGAGCTTGATCTGGAGCGCCTGGCGCCGCAGCTGGGGCTTCCTCTTCTGATGGTGCTGGCGAAGACGCCTTTTTGCTGGTCCTTTATGTAAACAGAAATACACGCAAGACAGCAAATTACAATTTCATCGAATTTCAAATTGACAATGAAAAGCACCGATGCTGCGACCAAGTGGTGAGGCTTCTAAGTTGAGAAGATGTCGGTCGACTAGGAGTAATCAACCGAAACTACCGGCAGATTGCAAATGGCACCCGATCCTCCCAGTGAGCTTCCCCAGTAATGCTTTTTCCGTAAATCTTTCAAGTGTTGATAATCTTACATCACAGCCCACCCATCAGCATACGACTTTGTAGCCTTGAGAAATAATGTTAGTGGTAGATCTGGTCATTTAATAGGCTCATTTAAATTTGTCGCGTGTGGGTTTTCTATTGACGCGGAAAGAACAGACACTGCTGAATACTAGCTTCATTGGAAAGCACATGTTTGATTTGAAGGTAGAATGTCTTCTAGAATATCATGCGACCCTTTTCTCAGTTTTCACGAGATTTTCAAGCGGATTCTACAGTAAGACGCAAACCCATTCAGCTATGAACTCGACACGGAGATGGATTATGTTTTTCTGGCTGAGTATGGAAGTACCTGACACGTTGCGCTCTGTCCCTCTATCTTGTACCATATTTTTCCGGAACAGAGAAAAAATTTGGGGCCATTTATAAAACCGTTCCTTTTGGCGATTCAAATATCGACCCGAAATGAAAATTCTGCCCTGGAATCCCTTCTAATGATATTTTTATGAGGTGGTAGTTTCACTCGAGGGCTTATTTCTGAAAACAGACTGAACATTTTTCAGAAGGTAACGTCAAAGATTAGCGCAGAAGCCCCTAAAAATTTATAAAACAAAATTCAGCTTTTATAGTAAATGCAGATCTTCAAAACAAACACAAAAAGGGCTCTTCACAATGAAATTCATAAATGGTTTCTAATTTAAAGAAGTTGGAATGAACGAGAACACTAAAATACCTTTATAACTGTTCTTGCAAACCGCCATTGTCCATCTTTGGCAGAAATATACAGTCGATTAATCATTTTTCCAACTGTCCACCACAATACAACCCATGCGTTACAAAACCAGAAGTATTACAGCGGCTTATCGTTTGTTATTATTAAACAAAGGCTATTACGAAAAAGCTCACCGATGTATACTATCCGGCCTATTATAGTGCAGTATGGACTAAGGTTTCTATTAGAAAAAGTCGTCTAGAAGGTTCCTCTAGGTTCTGGGGGCTTCGATAGCTTTGTTTGTCTCAGCTGACAGTAGTGGGTATCTTTCCGTTCCAGTTTTGACAGATAAACCAAAATACGACGAGATATTGCACACGCCATATATAATATATACACATATATATTTAATAGGTGGTAACTAGCAAGCAATTTTTTCTGTACCCATCCGATATCGGTCTGTGTTGTGTGAATCATGCCGCGTTCGCAAGGCTCGAATAGCTTGTTATTAAATGAGTCCTTTGATATATACGCGTGTTCCGGCTACTGTGCGTATATCTACTATAGGAGGAAGGAGGGGGTCCGACGATATGGCTAAAAGTCGCTTTTCACGGTTACTTACGGGCGAACGCTCGGTTTAGGCTTTAGGCCCCGCTCACTCTTAGCAGGCACCCGTGACGAAGACACGGTATCCGCTTTCCTTTCAGTGCCAACTTTCTCAAACTTAGTTTTTTTGTGGTCTTTCGCTTTCTTCTTGCCAATCTTGCTAAAAATCAAAGACGATACAACAACACGAACAAGATGAATAAGACACTCGTTAGTGCAAATTATTTAGACATAGCCGTTGGATGACAAACCAGTCATACGGGTCCGGCTACAATTAGATAAGATCAAAACAGGAGCCTGATAGCATCAAAGGAAGAGAATTGCCCTCGGGGACGGTGTGGCGGTACCGTGGCTTAACCCATGAAACATCGTTTAAAGCTCAGATTGGCCACCCCAGCTTGATTCCGCAAGTTCTGAGCAATACATTATTCATGTGTTAACCTCCTTTTGACCTACTACGTAGAGGCGCTGCTTGCGCCATGCTTGGGACTAATTTTCAAAAACCATTAAGCAATCAGGCGAACGGCCGGATCAACCAGCTTTATCCGATTTATGCTCTACACAACTGTCCACTTCTTTACAAGCAATTATTTACAAATGCATTGTGTCGTTTGAGATTCGTCCGACGGGCCATATGGACCAATAAAGACTGTTTCGTAACCGCTAAGAAACCGATAGCAAGGAAACACTCCTGATTTTCGGAAATGGCAAAAGGCAAAATGCTCGAACCAGTCGATTCCAAAAGAGATTCAATACAGCATATCAAGGGTACTACTACACATATGTGGCTTTGAGTGTAATTTACCAAAACATTTTTGGCTTGTCTCCAATGGGAGCCTAACTACGAAATTTTTTTCACTGCAGCTAACTTCATGTGCATAGTTATATATATTTAATACGTGTCGTGATGATATATATATATATATATATTATCACGATACATTAGGTTCCCAGAGGATCGAACGCTCGAATAAAACGGGAGTCTAAGGACCGACCCTTTGCGAATTCCTTGGTGAGTGAAAAGACACTCACGTGACAAAACTAATACGAATGGCAAATTGAGCCCATTGCTGCTTGCCCTAGTCGAGTAGGGTGTGTGCAATGTCTCGTCGGTGAGATGTCTCAAGTTGAGAAACCATGTCAGGTAATCTGCTGGAATCACTTATCTTGCCTACCCTTCATTAGCCTAAATAATAACTTCAGTTACACATATCCACACATACCCGAATTTTCCCTCTGCTGCATGCTAACTTCTGATTGTCTTCACCGGCGCGTCCATACTGCATTATATTGATCAGGTCGATAGTCATCGATACTAGTTAGATAGATAAATTTACTTAAATGGGTACCGCACGTGCAGAGCGGCTCGTCGCAATAGTACAGGCCATTGACCGGCATATTACTATTAGTATTTCCTGTCGGGTACTACTCAGGCATACCGTAGGGCATTGAATAAAACGAACAATAAAAACGCTTCGCGAAATTGTGATACTCACCGAATTAATGGATTTCTCTTATAGCTAGTCAGCTGACACTTACAAATGCTTACCCTAGATGTTTTTGGCGTCTTGAAATGCTTCAACCTCCACATAGCCATTTTCAGGTTCAAATCCTCGCACTCAGTTGTAGATCACACAAAAAACATTCACAAAAGAGATTCACCCTGGCCATTCTAATGCGAATCGGCGCCCAGAAATACAAAATCTCGTAGATCGATAGTTCTAACTGTGTAGGGACCACCCACTGGCCCTTCGAAGTAAAAAAACTTCCAACCATCAACAGTCGATTTTTCAGCCTGCGTCGTTTGCTGCACTTAGTTTGACAGTCTCGAAACCCATTGTGGTTCAGATAGAATATTAACAATCGGAACCGAAAGCACTCACCACAAGGTCATTTCACTCGGTTGTCTTTTCATTTGATCTAATAAGAACCTGTCGTCTTGGTTCTAAATCAACGAAATATATAAAATAATATTACGGAAATCGTTGGCTGCAATTTTCCGGCAACAAAATGATAACAAATTCTATAAAAATCGTTGCGAAACTCGGCAGCATTGATAAGTCCTGAACTTTTCATCGTTTGTTGAAATGTAGGACAACCTGTAAGCTATTCGACATTTGTGAATTCTTCTCGGATTTCTCAAAAATTACCAAAGATAATCGTAGAATCTTTGCTGCGCATATACAGGATGAATAAAATCGCTCTCTAAAAAAAACTAAGCAACCTAAAGCCAAAATAAGGACAGAGGAAAAATTGAAACGTCAAGCTCTTGAAACGCACTCAATATACTCGCGCCAGTCGTTTTATAACAATTTGAATTTTAAGCTCTTTTAAACGCAATAGCAAGTCCGTGTTACGTTGTATACTAACTAATATAAAGACTAAACAAAGACGCTTTACAGGCAGTAGCCTTGAGGCTATCTAAAATCAGACAGCAACAGAATTGATAAAAGGGCGATTTCCCAGAAAATAAATACTATTGAGTAACACTCAACAGCGATCCTGTAAAACTACAGATTGCGTCACGTTGGGGAACGAAAGTCTGTGCTGGCGAGGACTGCACTACCCTCAGAGTTTGTTGTTCTGAGAAGGTGCCCGGCCGTGCTAGGTTTTCATGTACAATATTCGAATGTTTTATATGATTACATAGATTTTATATGGCCGACTTTCAAAGGCTTCTCCAATGCCCCACCTGGTAATCTGCTGAGTGAACAAGAGTCGTTGCAAACATCGTTTGCTAATAGAAACAAAAACGAATCACTTACTTCGCGGTGATTATCGAGGAGCTTGACATGCTGATCTCCAAAGTGGCCGGAGGTGAAGCATCCGACCATTTTCTAAAATTAGTATGGATTAGGAAACCTTGTATTAGCAAAAAATTCATGGGGTAAGTGGGACTCATATGAGTCGGGAGCTCACAGCCATTTAAACCAGGTGGTTACAGGTTTGCACAAGAGGGCACTACTTCGTTTTGTTGACATGTCAGAAGAAACTATAAGGCTTCTATTCAGATGAAACTGTAAAGTCCAAGAGTCCCCCGAAGTAATGAACTTCTATAGAATAGTATTTATAGTATGATATCTTTACTGGCGAACGTGTTCCGAAGCTAACCAATTGAGAAGTTTATGCCAGACCACTTAGCATTAAGGCTTTGGACAACACAGAAACATTAGTGTTCCATTCTACGCTCGCTGACAACGGATGCTTGACGAACCATGCACCTTAGTAGAGGAGCCACATGACTTGCAACATAATAAGGTAGACAACGGCTAACTTACTACTTTTTCTGTCAGCTGACCAAACTGAAAATGCTAATTTTCAATGGAGCAAGAGACACTGATACCTGGATTCCACTATTTAAAAGCAAAGGTCGAACACTCCATTTCTTCGTCTACTCTTGAACACCAGGACATGTTTCTAAGACTTTTTGTTACTTCAATCCAGTTACCTCAGAACGCACCCGATACACAGAAATTTGATAGCAAATACGAATTCTAAATTCGTGTGCTACAGTTCTCCCGGATATTTTGATAGGCTGTCCATTTCGTAGGCGTATGAAACAATCGCACGAACGTGTTTTACGAAATTTGCGTGCCAACTCCTAGCGGATCCTTCCGATACGTGGACGATCAAGGTAAAAACTTCTTTGAGCAAATTTAGAATTCACCAGCTTTGCCTCAATCTCGGCGTTAGAGGTTTCTGTAATGTTACGACAAGCTTACGAAGTTTCATGGAGACTGAAAGACGTTTGGTTAATACTCACTTGAGTGGAACTCTTTCCAAGAGCTCCAATTGCCACCAGTTGCCGCTTGCACAAGCCCTATTATCACCGCCTATGTTCCTAGATATTAATAGTTATAACGCGCACTCATGTACAATCTGCCGTTTGCTTACCCAACTTTAGTTTGTCTTGTTTCGGTAATAAGAATATCCGAATCATCCTCTTTATAAGACCAAAGTTTCCCATCCATTATTCGCTTCTTAATGACGTAGACTGGCTCACTCTATAGAGAAACATGATGGCGTCGTCTGCTAGTCAACCATTAGATAGCGACGATGTTTTGTTTACCGACACTGGCGATTTCGAATGTCTGCTCTGTGGTCCGCGCCCTTGAAACAGCTTATGAGCTGAACTAGCTGCCTTCGGTTGCCAAAAGCTGATCTTTTTCCACTCAGCTGTTTCTTTTACGACAGGCCTTGGCATCGCCGATTTTTAGCAGTGCGACAAGGACCTCTCAGCTCAAGCTTGCAGCAAGGAAATTCAGTAACGTACATTCACATCATCAAAGTATGCATGATAATTGGAAGACTGCCATGTCTAAGTGCACAAAAGGTTAGACAGCTCGGGCCAGAATTTGAGTTTTGGGTTATGCACCACGAGTTAACAGCTGTCGAGCGAATTCGTTCAAGTAAAATTAAGGCCTTTTTCACCAGAAATACCGTACTTTTTGGAAGCCGCAGTGTTCGCCTTTTATGAAGCAGTTGTAGGGTACTACATCTAAAAATTCCTCGCCTCGCTTAGCAACTGGAACTACACATTCACAATCCTACATACGAAGCATCTTGCCATCTTATGAACTCCCGTCCTGAATAGGCTAAACATTGATTCCTATCCAACGTCTCCATTGCAGTTTGCACATAGCCAATATTAATTGTGTCCACCACCTAAAATAACACCTTCAGTTTACTGCTGTGAGCTCCCTCTGCACGCGTAAATTGATAGATGTTATACGATTCAACTACAATAGAACTGAAATGAAGTAATCGACAGCGAGAAAAAGATGAAAGTATACGGGTTTCATACTTACATGTGTCGTCGTTTCCTCGCGGTGTTCTTTACCCGACTCTTTTTTTTCGTATCTTTTTTCTTGGTGTTGACATAAATCACGTCACTGAGGCAATATCAGTATATCAACAAAATGATGGTACAGTTTGTTAGTGTACGCTAAGGGTTGGATAATAGGACGAATTAGCTCATCAATTGGTCACGATTGGATTTTGTCGTGTATTTTTTTACCTTAGTGAATCTTGCAGAAATCACGTTCGACAATAAGGACAAGCATTACTCAGTAAGAGCAGCATCGATCGTACGTAAGGAAAGTTTCCGGCAAAACAATTTACGTTCCGCAAATCCAGTTCGCCTTATAGCATTAAGATTGCGTTAAATTGGCTTGATCAGAAACTGAACATTATGTTCTTGATCGATTTCTAAATTAACAGTAACCATTCAACAATGCATTGAAGATTCGGTCCTCGACCGCTAAAATCGTAGAGAGTATCAACGTTATCAACAAACAGTAAGGACGTCATTTTTTTTGGTCTTCATTGTTTTCTCTTTTTTTTTTCTCTCAAATAAGGTCAACGAGCACATGCTACACGTCGTTTGGCATTCACATTTTCTTCGATAGGTTGCAAGATGACAAAATCCCACAAAGCCTGTAAAATGTTGAACATATATTCTTCTTGTGGTTTTCTTAAAATTCGGGAGGATGAGAGGGCGCTGTAACCATCCAAAATTAATAAGTCCTGTTATTTGTTTGTACTGTCACATTGTTGACGAAAACTGACGAACATTGTATCTCATTTTATTCAAGCACATCGAGCACAAACTTTGTTCGTTACAAAAGATTCATTACAAATTTTTGAAACACGAATAGATAGATATTCAATTTAGCACTGAGACGTTCATGAGAAAAAACGAAATACTGCCGATGCAAGCATCGATCCAGAAGTGAGCCCGTTATTTAACTTAATGCCATTTCTGACCGGGGATGCATCTATTAATGGCCCAGAAATGATACGTAGTAGGAGGCCCAGTAATGAGTCCGTGTTAAGACTTGTTCGCCCGTGTACCAACGAATGAACAGACTATTAAATTAAATATAAAAAAAATTATTTTTTTTTTTTACACACTAAGTACTGAAGACGTCCTAGTGAAACCATTAAAAAATAAAGAATGAGATCACTACCAGCCCACAGTTAAAACATCAACAAAACTACTAATGAACTATGTTGCAGTATTGATAAGTTCTTATCAAGAACGTCGTGGATTCATTCGGCTCAATGGTGGAGATAGCTCATTACTTCACAAGCCTGAGCCTATCATAGACCTAGTTAAGACCAAGTTACAATTTCTTTTATACGTCTCATCCGGTCCAATATAGTAGAAATCCACGTAGATATTCGACTTAATTGTCTTCAGGAAATAGTACTGCTAATATCAGTGGGGTTGGAGACATAGAAAGAAAAGTACGTTTACAGAAGTGATAGCCTTTCGGGCCTACTTATGCCCTACTTAATGCCTTTTTTTAGGTAGATAGATAGGTATTCTTTTTAAGCGAAACTTACTTCGGCTGCCTAAAAATAAACTCACAGACAGTGAAGGATATAGTTAAGCTATGCTTAACTATATCCTTCACTGTCCGTCCCACATAATGCCACAGCAATCTGATCAATAAATTTGAGGAAATAAATTTGCCGCTCCTTCAAAGCCATTATGTTTAAGTTTGAGGCCAATGGCATGAAAAGGGTGATTTTATTAGGATTTTGTGTTTTATATATTCTCTCTCAGACCCTCACGCCACACAAAGTTATAGGTTATAATTAGCCCTTCAATATACAAGCAAACTTGTGGTTTCGCATCTGTGACTCAAAGGCGATCTACAAAGTAGCTTCATTTGTCTCACGTTAAATTGAATTCTAGTTGCATTAACTATGTGTCGTTTTCATCCCCACTGGCTATAGCCGAAGGCCCATCGAATTTTACAGGTTTGGCGGAACGACTTTTCCGAGATGCAAAGTTTGATGTATCAAACCTGTTTACTAGGTAAATTTCCGTCCCTCACCATCAATACAGTAGAAAACTACATCGAAAATTGTATAACGTGCAGTATGTACCGCAGATGGCAAATCAATTATGGTTACCACATCTTCTACAAATCTGCTGAATTTTCAAGTGATCCATTTTGTTCTTTATCATATCGGCCACATCATGGCCTTGTGGCTATGCTCCTCCATAATGTGCGGCTTGATACTGGTAGCAGTTTTTCTATCGATGAGATATTAAAATGCTTCTGGGCTATATCTCTTTAAATGTTATTGAAAATAATTGTATTTTTACTTATTATGCTATTTCGTGTATTACTGACCTAAGATGAGGTGCGCATTTTAAGGATCACTATTGGCTTTCACTAAACCTTCGGCACAGAGAATATGATCACCTTAATGTTACATAAAACGAGCCGAGCTTCCTCGAAAACTCATATGCCAAGCTTTGCTCAAACAGTATGAAATCAATACCCGAAGACAAACTACAAGCATTGCCCCCACATTTAGGTCACAAAAAAAAACCTATTTGCCATGAATTCCGCAGAACACTACATGAGAGCAACATCATGATATATCAATAGGTCATATCTCATCGGTTTTTTTAGCATTAAGTGTAAGAGTTCGGATTTGAACGACTTCGGTCAACAAGAGAAAACATGAGTTGAGATGTACTATGCCCGTTTTAACCACTGAAGACAGTAGACAGGTCGTTATATTCAAACTGAAGCTGACGCAGCAAGGTGCGGTCTCGATGCGCCTTGTTGTCCCTTTTATACAACCGTCTTCAGAATTAATACTGCTGTATTAACGACGTAATTAAGATCCTTAAATCTCCTGATATACATATTTCGCGCTTAGTACCTGCTGTGGTGTCGGAAAACGTTTTCCGTAAAACCTAGCCAGATTTCCTCCATACTAAGCTAAAAAATTTCTGTTCAAAACGTTTGTTAAGGGTAAATTTATTCTTTTAAATACTTTTGAAGCATCCTTTCTTGTACTAACAATACGTCAAATCGAATGGTATTGATAATAATCGATGCACCGATACAAGCTATCCTTGCAGATAACAAGATCTCATGAAAGAGATGCGGTTGATATCCTAACGTTATTCTGACGATTTCAGAATGTTAAGAAGAAGAATGGATACTGGGCTTGATGTACGGTTTTGACATCCGTTTAGCATAATGTCTGATCCCAAGCTTCTTTAGTCTATTTCCTATTCTTCAGTCTTGAACAACCGTCTGCAAACTAACTAATGGACAGTGGACGAATGGCCCATCGAAGAATGAAAAACACTGCGAGGTTGATACGATTATCTGCAAAGGTTTCGGGTCTGTACAATCAGGACGTCAGCAAATCTGTAAATACTTAGGGTCGTATCAATATAGACGATGTCAAATGTGGGCATTCATTGTTACTTGAAGTAGCTTAGCAATGCGAAGATCATACAACGGCATTATCTAATATTTAATAAGAAAACGTGCACTGGGGATAGTGGATTAGTAACTACGTACGAATCTCGTCTGCCGTGCCTGCTTTCGTCTCTTCTCCGGCTCTTTCTTCCTTTTGCTGTGCTAGGCGCTTTGCTTGTATTGCCCGGAGTTTTGCTTGTGTTTAGTTTGCTCGCCCTGGTTGATTTTTTCGTAGCGTTATTCGTATCGGATGACTTGTCCCCGGAAGGTCTACTTCTTCGCGACCTTTCAGATTCTTTCGCGGACTCTTTCGAGTACTCTTTCAAGGATTCTTTCGAGGATTCTTTTGAGGATTCTTTCGAGGATTCTTTCGAGGATTCCTTCGAGGATTCCTTCGAGGACTCCTTCGAGGACTCCTTCGAGGACTCCTTCGAGGACTCCTTCGAGGACTCCTTCGAGGACTCTTTCGCGGATTCTGAATTTATTTCCGAAGGTGGCTCTGCACTAGATTTTCTGCGAAGTCAATTAGTCAGCTATATTAAAATGGAGATTTTTGATATCATAGGGCGGCAAATGCATATTGGCGCTGAGAAAATACGCTTATTTTTGATTTTGTTTCTTTTTTTTGAAGCTAAAAGGCATGATGTGTAACTAACGTATGCATTTAGACGGAGAAATGTCAAAAACAGAGCTCAGACTTTTTTGAAAAAGCAACGTTTTTGAAACAGCCTTCAAAGAAGTTATGGCCTGCACTTCATTTAACTTGTGTCTTCATATACCTAAAACGAAGTGTACTTTGATTTTTTTAATTTACTACTGCACAAGTTACTGAAACCCCCGTTTGTTGCCTGGCGAATTCTAACTAAATTATTAGGGCGTGAGTAATCCACTTAAAAGCATTTTTTATATCCGGTTTGGAGCAATGTATCGAAGCACTGAAGGGGTTGGTAAGCAACAACGTTTTCGCTACTTCACCTTCGAACGCTTTTATTACGAAATCAGGGGCAATTAAAATTCACTGACAACGCTTTTGACACATATTACAATTTCATTTACCAAATTCTGCTTAACGGAGTGACTTCATATGGGGGGGGGGGGGGGTAGTCAGCTTGCAGAACACCTCTTCATTTAAACTACATTGAAAAACAATCTTTAGCCAAATAAGGATTAGAGCTGCTAGGGCCAACCTTTCTTGTGAATCCTCCCGAACATATTGGTAATTTATGAGGGCGTGCTTCATGTCTGGACTACTCCCGTTGAATTTGAAAAAATGGCGCAATTGACAGAAAAATGAGACTGTATTATACTTCTGTTATTGTTATAGACAAGCCATCCAATTTAATTACTGTTAAGTCCAATTCCAATTCGATTAATATTAAGACAGTCTACCCCATTCCTCCTCTGCATCGCATAACCGGTGTCCGCAAGTAAACCACGAACAAATGTTAACATCTCAAACCGAAATTACGTTTAACAGTTAATACTGTTATAACCTGACAGTGGGTTACTACTGCCAATTAGATATATTAGATAATTAGCCATTTGTAACCTTTATTTTGGAGCCGGTTACCTAGATGCACTCGCCGCTTCGTATAGTATTTTACGGAAATGTTTTCTGATGCTCGTGGACAGAGGAGTTACGCTAAACCCATCGATCGATCGATCACGGTAGCGTGGACATATTCGAACGGGGAGAGCAATGGAAAAACCGAACCGGAAGCAAGAGTCGCAACGGACGCATAACATACGCTAAATTTCAAATTATCCGCGTACGATTTATAGCCTGTGACAGGCGGCTAATGTAGGCAGTTGCGCTGTATGTTACCATACAAACTCGCTAGATGATAAGGTACTTACCTTGAAGCTTCGCTTGTTTTACTCATATTGCTCCACGCACTCACACACACACACACACAAAATCACTTAGTTCAAGATAAACACACCATGGGCCTGCCGCTCTCCGTACAATCCCATAGGCCGAAGTCCGTCTAAGTATACAAACGAACGACAGTTTCGGTTCGCCTCGTTATTCTTCGAAATTGGTCGCTAGGAACAAGGCTGCCGCAAGGCTGTACTGGCTAACAGTAGAGCATACGTCGTTCGAGATCCGCGCTGCAGCAGTGTCTGAATGCTACGAGCGCCGTTGCGACTGTGTAATTACGAACTTCCAAGCACACTCATCCAATTCATTAAAGTAATATGCAAAAGTACGGAAAACTCGAAGCCTTTGCTGCTTACCAGAAACATTGATTAAAACAGTAAAACACATCGCTAATGGCGGGCAGAAAATGATATCTCGTATGCGTTTGATGTGCGAACAGCTCTATAACGATGACTAGGAAATCGTGTTCCTCTGAATACTAACAAGTATCTTACGTTCTTCAATATTAAGGGCGTGTGATACAATGACCTGTATGAGAAACCGACTTTGCAAGTGGTTTGATAAGTGACAACCTTAGACGTTACGGTAGCGTGTTCGCCTACTAGATTTGGGCATATATCGCGGTCAGCATTCAAAAGTGGAAGTCAATACACTTTGCCTTGTGCTTATGGGCGCCAGCCGCTTAAAGCGATGTTTAACTAGGGCAGGACCGGAAACAAAATTACATAAGTGCCTTAACAGAAAAGTCCCAGGATCGAGCATATTTGTCAAAGTACTCCCTTTGCCGCAGCGGTAACTAATTAATAGAGTAGAGATAATAACTTTAGAAATATAGATTCGTGGTTGCTGGGCTTTGTTCAAGTTGTTTTTTCAGTACTTTATTATATTGTTTATTATTATTTTATTTTTTTTTATTATTGCATTATACTATATGTTATAAAGTACTTCTATGTAAATGCTATATGTAAACCCATATAAATTTCAAGTCTGAGACTTACTTAGGTTTTGCAGGATCCTTCACGTTTTCTTTTGCTTTTTTCCCCTTCTTCGGCAATATTTTATCTGCTTTTTTCCCTTTTTGTGGCTCCAAGGGCTTCCTAAACGAAGGAGTAAACATGGACAATAAAGCTGCTGCTCCTCTGAAAAGTTATTACGTAGATAAATAAAAGAAAAAAATGAATATCGGGAATAAGGCTATTAGATCGTCTTACCTTTTTATATTCTGTACCGTTGGCTGCACAAAAACTTGCTCCCTAAAAAACACGTTAAAGAACAATATTTTAGAGTTTACGGTCCTTTCTAAATCTTCTCTGTCCACATCAACTTATCTACACATCTGTAGGTGACATTACGAAACGAAGATATTACTACATTCGTTGAGAATGATTGCGGAAACTTTCCTTTGGAAGATGATCCTCTGCCAATGGTTACTGTCTGAGTAGAGGGCCAGCCATCGTTACCTGTAACATGGCCTTCTATAGGGGAACAACAATTTCGTTTATACATGTTGTCGTGGTGATTTTGGACCAGCGTTTGGAGCATGAAACGTACTTTTCATTAAAACGAATTTCTATAATTAGCGCACTTTTAGTGGAAGGAACCATCTAAAGTCTTTTTTAGAGCCTTAAACCTAATTTCTTTAGAATTTAGGTAAAGGCAGCGAAAAGACGCAATGGTTTTTTTTGTGATTAATCTAATCAAACATGTAGGACTATACTACACCGTATGATCGTTTGCTAAGTGAAGCATTGACTAGATGGAGTGCTCAGAACTTACTGGTACACTTTAAGGACTTCGGATGGCAGATCTTCAAGCGTTCCTTTAGCCAGTATGGCCGTTGGCATCTCTGGTCTGAAACGGAATCAATAAAGACTAATCATATTAATGAGGGTATCGTTTATTTGCAGTGTGGTAATTTGACCTCCATCTACTTGAATCGGCTTCTATTTTGAATCCAGGAAAACTGTCTATTATATGCAGTCCACGAAGCACTAAATATAGTACGGGCCGAGAAGCGCTTGGCGCAAAAGAAAATAGTTAAAAGCTTGTTACTAGGAAATGGCGAGATCGTAAATGGGTAACGCGTTCAAATGGCGCACGTGGAGAGGTTTGTTGAACTCTACCGAGGCCTTTCCTAAATACTTATTGCACAAGATGTTTTTTTTCATTGATTAAAGAACAAAAAGTCACATATCTTGAAATAGCTCTATAGATAGATAATGTTTAGATAGATCTTTCATTTTATCTCTAGTTTAAATATAATTTTAGTACATCTAAGTTATTAGGAGTATGCGTTCATTGGTTATGGGTTATATGCCTAAAACACAGTAGTGGTACTTACTCCTTTGGGGTATCCTGCGTCTTTAAGGATGCGCCTAGACTAGGTGGCTTTTTAGCATCTGGCACTTTTTTTGCTACTGGTGGTGCTTTTTTCTTTCCTTTCGCCGCTGCCTTTTTTGGTGCTGGGACTTTTTTCAGATCCGATGACTTTTTAACGTCCGGTGTCTTTTTTGGTGCTGGGGCTTTTATCGGATCCGATGACCTTTTAACGTCCGGTGCCTTTTTAGCTCCATTTACCTTTTTAAGCTCAAAGATTTTTTTAGGTTCGGGTGTCTTTTTAGCTTCTGGCACATTTTTCAGCGATGCTAACTTTTCTGCTGCTTGTTGTTTTTTGGGTTGGGGTGTTAATGGTTTCTCCGAATGCTTCCTTGGTGGCGATCGTTTTTCTGGCGGTGGAAAAAGGCTGACAAGTTGATTTGGTGGTGGGCTTACCATGGGGCCCATTTTCACTCGCAGATACGGGCTTGGTGCTAGTCGGAGAGCTGGGGCAGGACTTGGGCTGGGTAGTGCTGGTAATGCAGCAGGCAAAGTGGCTGATGATGTTTCGGGACTCGGAACCGTGTAGGAGCTGGTGGACACCTAGAATTGAAGTGGTACCTAGATTTTTACATATAATTGAATGTAGTAAATAAATGTTACAGCGACCGTGTTCGATTTTAGTTGGGTCATGGTTATTTGACGACAAATCATTAACATTCAATAATAAAGGCAAATAGACGTCTGGAAGTAAATTCAATTTCTAAAAATTTTACCTTTTTAGGTATTGGCGGCCGCAGAGGTTCTCTTTTCCAATAAGATCGTGGGTGCTGAAAGTCTAATGGTTTAGGCTTTTTCGGTAGGGTCATTCCTTTAGACAACCTAAAAACAGGTCAATTCAGGATCAAAATAAGCATCTAAATAGGTAAAGTAAACCCACACTGAAGCTAGTATGTGCGCTTGACGTCCGCGTACGTGACATGCCTTTCTTATCTATTTATAAAGGTAATATTACCAAAAGTGGAAAGCAACGTGCCTCGAGTATTTGACTGAGACACAGAACAAAACATGTCAAATCTATACATTTTCTATTAAAGAAAAAAAAGTTACTTCAACCAGAAGACCTCTAGGGCATTTAATGATTTGGTATCCAATGTAATATATAATAAAATACTCACTCCGCTGGAGGCAATTCCGTCTCATAATATTCACGCTCATAATCAAATATGTCGCTCTGACTTGATTCATCGCTATCGTCGTCCACGTTAATTGTGTCAATCCTATGAACCAAAAATTATGTATAAACTAGAAATAGTTACGAAATCAATCAATCAATCTGCTAATGCGATCGTTTAATTGCATCCACGCTTCAACTACATATACGTGAAGACAAGAGGTTTTCACGAGTTGTGTCTCTATGCCTAGCTCATTTTTCAGGCTATATTGTAATGTTCGCTTGAACATAAATTTTTCATTATATTTTGCTTCAGATTATAGTTTTTTTTTAATATGGGCTCGCTATTTTCGAGGGCTGGCTAAGACACGGGTCGACCCTATAATTTGTGCTTCCAAACAGAGGATTATGTCTATTGTTTTAAGAGAAGCCTGAAAGCGGCTTAGCTTTGTAGCTTACACAACTTATATAACATATGGAAACATTGGTGTGTGGTTCTGTTTCCTATCTTGAGACGCCGCTGCTGATACGTAATCCTATTTAGTAGTCAACGACAGTCTTGTCTCAGGTGATAATTGAACGGTCAACGCAAAAAAACTCATGCTTTTGGGCTAGAGATTACGACACACATTCATGTCCAGTTGACATGATAACTGGCTCGATCAATGGCTAATGCAAATACATGCAGCGTCTTACGCCAATAACTTTACCTGGCATAACTGTATATACATACTCTAGTATATTAGATAAGCGGAAATACTCACAGAACTACCTCGGAGTATTTGTTAGGTGGTGAAATTTCAAGATCAACCTCGTCTAATTGGCCGAGGTAAACAATCGACGCTGGAAGAAATCTGGAAAAATGAAATGATTAAGTCCGTATGAAGCTAGCTGAATTTTTAAAAAAATAGAGTATCTTGCTCTGCATTGAAGTGTGTCATTATGCTGAAGCCTTACGTCGGAATAGATGAACACTTTTAAAGATACAAATCAGGAACAACCTCCACCAATGTCATCGAATGCGGCTAGATAATGCATTGATTATGTAATGATATTCATCACAGTCATACGTACAATAAACTGGCATGAGGAAAAAAAATTTCAAAGTTTCAATTGTCAAGACCTCGAACGCTATATTCAGCGCAAAAATGGTATCTGCTTTCTACCGAAGGAACGATAATGATAAGGAGCAAATCACCTACTCAAAATCTGCCGCAGTAGTTAGTTCGGCGGAAAGGCTCTGCGTTAATTCTGATGACTGAATAGTCCTGAAAAAGACGAGACAATAGTTACAATATGATAGCGTCAAATAAACATTTTCGCGATCGAAAAAGGAACAACTCAGGACTCAGGTACGAACATGATAGTGAACTTTGTTTGTGACCTTTAGAAACGCCTATTGAAACAACACGTATTTGTGCTGCAATCTACATCGCTTTAATTGTGTGTGACAAATACTAATTTAACCTTATTCTCTAGCACAGCATATGCACTATTTTTGCGACTTACAGTAGATACAAGGTCATGTACGAATGCTCTTATGATGTTTACAAACTATTAATGAGTATCATTATTACTGCTATCAACGGGGGATTGGACATGTCAGCGGTTCGCCCGTTAAGCCAGGTACATTTCGATGAGTTACTTTGAAATGATAATTCTGATCATACTTAGAATGGCTCGTTGTATAGCTAAATTATTGGCACTCGTCTTTTCGTTTACAGTTCCCATGTACCTGATAGGATCAGAAGGTCCAACTTCTTTATTCGAACGTGGAGCCTTTGGGTTTCTTGTGGATCTATCATTAGTATACACTTGGTCCACTCACCTATACGTTGACATGTCAATGCCCCGGAATCAACGCCCGCGAAAGAACACGTTATTGATTATTATGTTCAACTCAACGTGACGCTATATCGGAACGGATAAACAGAAGCTGTAATAGTTTCGAGGAAATATTCCTACAACACAGTGCATTTAGGCTGCAAACTGCAACGCTATCATTGTTGAACAAGCGGATCTCCCCTCATTGCTAAGTATTTTTTCCCTGTTCGGTTCCTCCGTCGAAGGACAAGGGCTATCACGTTCCGTGATTTTAACATCGAGCACCATGTCAGTCAGCAACAGGTAGTAATCTTCCAGGTTATTAACCAAATCGTTTGGTAGCTCTCAGCAAGCGCTTGTGGTTACATAAACGCACGAATGAACACGTCATTGGATGTAGCGTCGTTTTACAGTTCTTTATTTTTTGTTGTTTCAACGTTAATGAGCCAGGTAGCATTCAATCCTACAGCTGATACACAATTAAGTCTTCCCGCAGCAAAGCTAACAAAGAAACTGAGTAAGTACTGCCGGGACTAGAAACTTTGGAAATAACCACGCTACGGTTGTTATTATAGCACCGATTTCGTTGGGAGTACACAGCAGCCGATAAGTAAATATATTCGTCCGGTAATTTCTTAACAGTGCAAAATACGGTTAATGAAACAAACATATCAGCCGACATATAGGATTTTCAGCGTAGATGACGAAACAATCGACTAGATATCTTCTACGACAATCGGTAGAGAATGCGCAGGAGATACGCTCGGCGGTTCTTCAAGCTGTGGTATTGAATAGGTCATATTTACAAAGTAGCACCCTTACTTTGAACGCTGACAGGATATAAGCTTAAGAAACAGGCACAAAACGCTCACAGGTAGCAACTGGAGAACTTGGAGGTAATCATGGCGTCCAACTAACGCCTGCCATTATTACCAGGTGACCTAGTGTTGCCAATTCACAAGCATGTAGTCCCGGTTCACATTCTTGCCTGTTAGCAAATCAAACATTTTAGTTTCTCATTTAAGCTCACTGACCCTGTAGTAGTGCAACGCTGACCCGTTTGCCTACCAAGCTCGAGAACACGTGAACACGGCGATTTTGGTTAAGATTTGGGTGTAGACGCACATCGTTTCGCGTTAGGAGCCAATCGCCTGTCTAACGGTTGCAATACCGAAGGTAAAACTCAGAAAGATTTATTTTAAAATCAGCTTACCAAGAAGTTCTGCTTCTCCCTCAGTATGTACACCACTATACATTCTATCAGTAAAATATTGTACGTAGATGTTCATCGCATCGCAGTAGATATTAAACATTTCAGAAGATCGGTGTTTCAGGCTCTCCAGATCTCGTTCAAAATAATCTCATCATTGATGTTCCGCATGATCTTACTTCAGATCACCAGGATCCTTGTTAGAGACGTGTCTTAGATATTGATTGCTGTTCAGATAAAGTAAGCAAATAAGGTTTCCCTTCGTACTTGACTGCTGAGATATAGCCCCCTGCTACCGAGTATTGAAAAGGCGTCTCGTATGCAGGTGTTCTTTGCAGATGAGCTTTTCAAAATCAATCTTTATAAAAATTGTCTCATCTAATTTCATTGTGTTCCTTCCTAATATTCACCGTAGACAAATCTATAACCTGTCCTTACAATCCCGCTTTCTGAAGATATAATCGCATCGCTGTTGATAAATTATCATGTTCACTTTGACTACACATGGTCGTTATCACGAATACGTCTACCTCAGCTTCAGGTTGTTTCGCGGGCTCATCACTTATACACTGTTATCCATTTCGCACAAATAGAGATCCTCTGGAGCTTCCCTTGCGGAAAATGAATGCCTTACTTCACCACGAATAATGCTTTCTTCTTTACCTTTTTCAACTTTAACATTTTCCCCTGTTTACTTGATTTCTACAACCAGTTGAACGAATATATCCGCGAACGTAGTGACGCTATCATATATAGAATTGTGCTTAGAGTCTTAGAACGCGCTTTTGTTGCTTGTCACCATGGTGGACTCTATGATATATATGCTATATTTTGTCATTTCATGAATCACGATTGTTTGTCCTAGGGCGTTTGCATTTCTGAACTTACTCAGAGTCTTCAGTGAACTGACTTCCTTCATCGGAGTCGGTCTCGGACTCCGGGTCGGATTCCGATTCGGAATCTGACTCTTCGTCCTCATGAGTCTCCTGATCTTTTTCCATCGTATTCAAGAGGTCAACCGGATAGCAGCCCGATAAAACCGCTTCGTTATCTACAAGGGTTGAAATAGGCGCTCGGAAGAGCTTCTTGACAGGGCTCGTCGCATTGGTCGACTTTAAGAAGCAATAGGACTAACGTTGACCCGTCAACGGCCGGATATTCTGACTTGGAAACAACGTCACGTGATAGCGGGATTCTATAATCAAGCGTTGGAGTAGTGAGTCCACCAGCAGCTTGAATCTGACGTCCAGATGTTTCAGATATAGTAATACTAACCACTTTTTCCTCTCAAAGAGTGCGACCGGGTACTGCGTGGTTATGTGCCAAATGGCTGAGCGAGATCGCTCTATTTGCGTATACTTGTGAGTATATTGCGATCCATTTTGGGTTACTTATCTGATTATAGTTTTTAGCATAGGCAAATGTCGGCCGGAAGTGACCTACACGAGCTCAGCTCGTGTAAAGAAATTACTCAACATTTCTCGCAACTTGCGTTAACCCATCGTCAACGGATTTACGTAACATAGTTGGTAGAGTAACTATTTATTATCGCCAAATACATACGAAATATTATACGAAGGTTGTGTGATTATCTAACTAGTGAAATGTAAAGATAAAGTTTTCTCAGTATTGTCTTTTGTTAATGAGCTGTATCGGTCAAACTTGGGAAAAATGTCCAGAGATCCTATAACGGCCTTTCTGCAATATGTCTAGTACTCTAAGTACAATAATAATTTTATATGTAGTATAAGTACGTTTATAGAAAAAAAAATGCATTTTGTTAAGAAAAAAATATGCAAAATGGCCCGTTTGTAAAAATGTGTTTAATTCTACCCCTGTAAAGTGTAGTTTTTCTATGTAAATTGGTTGCGCTATTTTTTAAAATAATTTATTTGTGAGTTGCTTAATTTAGTCTACTTTACCAAATCGCAAATAAGCATTATCTTCGCTTTGGTAAAGCATTATTAAGTTATTACTCTGCTACAAGTCGGACTTTGAAATTACATATTTTACAACGATCGCAGTCGAAATTTGGTTGGTAAATGTTTTAGTTGTCTAAAGATTTTTCAGTGAAAACTCGTTGAATTTCATTTAAGAGACATCGCTTTACAGGAAGAGTTTGCGTCTCGAAAAATCGACGACCAGTGATAAAGTTTTTATCCATCGAAGCTCAAAGCGCTGCGCAAATTTATCGAAGACTGGTTAAGGCATTAGGCAAAAAGGCTTTAAACTAAAGCGCAGTACGTAAAAAATGCAAACCTTCTAAAAACAGAAATTGGAGTGTTCAGAACTAGCGAGGAAGTGATTAGATATTGGGATCTAAAGGACGAGGACGTATTGCTGCAATCGAGAAGGCTTTTTTCGCAGAAGGCAGAGCTTGGAATCCAAAGGCTCTGTCGGCAAAAATTGACATTACAGAATCATAACTCAGATACTGAGGATGCAGGATAAGAAATGACTATTTTGGTAATAACCCTGGCCAGTTAGAAATGCAAAAACCCACTAGTGGCATACGGTTCAATCTCTGAGGCCAACCGAACAGAAAATGGCATTGCCCTGAGGAGAAGTTGAGTGCGGGGGGTCAGCGACAAATAGGCCCAGAGGTAAGGCGATAATAGCGTTTGCACTGAACATCAGCGGCACCTACTGCTATAAGGTACACGCTGAAAATGAAACAATGAATGCAGTCCGCTATCTCGTTATTGGCACGGCAATCGAAAATAACCTGGTTACTTAATCGCAATGTCAGACCTTAATTACTTCCTAGATTGAGCAAAGTAAATATCCAAGACGGGTTTCAACCTGCGTATTCTGTCGGCCTAAATTCGTCTGTGGGTTTCCCATGCTCCAAAAGCGGCAAATCGTGGGCAGCACATTAAATTATCACTCTAGCCCAACTAATTTGAAGGTCAAATTAATTTAAATATGGTTTTAAAATCCGTCGGATTCGCTTGGATTTTCGGTCTTTTTCCTGAGCAGATAATATAGACTGAAGAAAAACTAGAACTTCTGTATTAGGCTCCTTGAGGATATTAGCGGTTATTGAAATGGTTATCGTGCGCGACATTGTTTTAAATATTGAGTTTATTTCCGCAAGTGGGATATCATTGTATCTGTCTAATAATGATAGAGTTAATGTGGGAATTTCATAAATTCAGAGAAAAAAAGACTGATAGAAACTATATTTATAGGTGACGAGTGAAATCAACTTAGCTAGATGCGAGAACTGAAGATGCGCATAGGCGCGAAAACGCGCGAAATTTAAATTTAGTTTAATTTACGGTATACGGATTGTATTGTTGTTAATTTCATGTTAATGGTGTCGCTTGTGCTCGCAGCCAGCCAGATAACACGATGTTATAACATTTAATAAAAACAGTCATGCTCACTCGGTTTAATAAGGCCATTCAACCAAAAGGCTAGGCCGACTTTATTAAACAGTGCCATACAACGGTCGTACCAAAGCTCTCCATTGTCAGAGGGCCATTGAGTTGGAACCTATCGAGGCAAGTAGCAGAATTAGTTGACAGAGAAGAAAACCCCATACGAACTGCCCTATTTGAGTAAATACACTGTTCGAAAATAGAAATGATGAGAAACTCGGAAAGCACATAAAAGATTGAGAAAATTGAAACGAGGTATTTCAATGACTCTATGGGTTTATAATACGCAAGACATGACATTGGACTCTAGTAGAAATGGTAACGCCGTATAGCAATACTCTAAAAAATAAGGTAAAACATATTGATTTCAATTGTGGGTTCGAAAAGATACCTTTCTATCAATCGAATGAAGAGAGAATAGAAATATCAAGAACATTTTACTATGTTACGTAGTTACAATCAGTATATGCAACATTAAATGAAACGACGTACTTACCGACATAAACAGAATAAACAGTATTAAATATACTAATTATGTAAAAATAATAGTTTCACTCTGCAATTGCCATCTAAGAACTTCTACGTTTTAACGTTGAATTTTATGTCTGACACACAATGTCGGAGCTATTGGAAGTCACGCAAGTAATACTAAGTGTAACTTTTTATTATATCCAGCTAGTGCTTGTCTTCGCGGAAGTTTTTTCTTGTGTCTTAGATTTATAAAGTATTGCCCCGCAAATTTTTCATCACCAACTTCAATCTGCGCTCATGTTTTTTATCAAATAAAGTTTCGTCCTCGGATCCTTTTCTAGGCGAAGAAGTCAAACTAAATTTATGAAGACGCAAACCAACGTGTCGTTAACGCTTCCAACCAAACGTGTAAGAAATGAGTGATTGTGTGTAAAAAAGAATGGCCAGTTTTTTACATCTACAAATCCAAACATAACCCTACGTATTGCTTCCACGAATAAGAAAAGATCCATGCCGTTTTATTAGTTGACGACAAATAGGTCAGTACTAATAAGACACTGGACAGGTGAACCGTACCTTTTTTTTTGTTTCATACGTACTAATCCGAAGGATGAATTACTAAAGTATTTGCTCACGGTCATGTGGGAGTCCTATACTTATTAAAGAAAAAAAATCATACAACAAATTGATATTTCGATGGGTTTGGTGAGTTCCATAAAGCCCAAAACAAATCTTAGCCTTGGGCTAGTGCTATATATTCAACATTAAAAACGAACGCAGTGAGCACTACGGATAGGCGCTAGCTGATAAAGGCTATTTCTAAGTTCATGAAGTTCGTTAAAAAGAAGTAAACATCAACATTTTTTTTCTAGAGGACAGCAAAGCGATTAAAAAAGAACGCAGGAAAGGTTTACAAACACTGTTATAAGGAATATTTCAAAGAACTCACTGCTTTGCTGGTTATTGGGAAGGTATTTTCGAATGGAAAGAAGATAAATTTAACTATTCCAATGCTATAATACAGTTGGGGAGTCGAACTCATGCACGGTTTCGAGGAACTGCCCACGCTTGCTCGACGCAGTCTCAATCGTCATAGAATCTCTATTGCGCAACTTCTTTGAACAGTTTCCCGAGATATAACTTACATTAGGAACTGAATGAAAAATCTTCATATGATGGCGGCACTGTATAACTAACGGGTTACTCAACTGGCTTACACTGTAAGGGATCATTCCTTCAGATCGCAGAGCACTGCAATATTGTTTAACTCTGGGTTAACGACGCGTATAACACGAATCAGAGATAGTACGGGAACAAAAAACGAGGCAGTATAATGAAGAAAGAGCGACAAAGACAAAGGATGTCAGGGAACGCCTTTGGGAGATGGCAAGCTTCTATAGAAATAAAGCGTAAAAGTCTACAGAAGAGAAAAAAAATAGGCTTCGTACCTAAAAAAGGGATCGATACGGATGCTGTTTAAACTAACTTACCGTTTTCAAAACGGTAATCCTAACGCTTTAAAACTTCCACTTCTTAGTTACAAAATATATTTGCACAATTGGCGCGTTTTCTCTAACGTACGATACATCGGATATGAATACGGACGATTACAAAAACGTCTGACATACAAAATTGTCTAGTTAAGTGCAGCAAATCATCAGGATAGATAATATATGCAAATGATCAGTGGTTCTGCAACGGAGGAACACATCATAGATATGCCTTTAGCTCATCAGTTCATGAACACTATCTGCCTAGTATGCCTTCCGCGACCTCATAAATACAGTGAACCCACACAGAATCAATACAAGATTTACGACTATGTAGAGAATTATTTTAGATTATATGAGCTAACAGTTTGTGGTAAGGTGTGTAAGTACGAAATTATATGATGTTGCATGCCAGTAGCACCATTTCAGCCCAATTTACCGCGCACGTACGCGGATGGACCTTCGTCCGCACTAAAAACTGAGCAGTGAAGTTTTGGTCTCAATCGGCCCATGATCTCTACCTAAGCAGTCGATAACCTGTGACCTAAGCCTTTCATGGAGGTTTCAGACAGAGCCTATCGGCTAGATAGCCCCATGGGTTTTTCCTTGTGGACGATATATTGCATTTGTATCCATGACCAGGAACTAACGTTGCCGATAGCGATTTCTGACCCGAATCCCCGAAGAAGAGACAGTAGTTACAGCATGAGAAGTCGTGGCGATGTGGGACAATCCAATTTGTTCAAACAGTGAAACGTTAGCGCTGCAAATAATCATCAGATATCATCAAAGTCAACATTTGTTTGAGACGCGTCTATACAACTTTGATTTCGATAACTAAATTTCCTAAGGACAGCATATAAACGAAATAAGTTTGTAATTACATTGCAACGAATTCTTTCATTGCCGAAGGCCTCGCGGCCTAGTCTCTCGAAGGTACGGTTCTACAAAAATGAAGCCCTGTCGATTCCAGTTAATGGTATGTTTGAAGGAACTGCAAAACAAAGATTTATACCTTATCTGTGCCCGTTGATGAACTGCTGATCCTTCCACACAGTATCATTAGTAGTCGATATAAAGCTTTATTTATAGCCTCTGTCCCCATATATTGAACAAGAATATTGATGTTTCAAGAAGAAGAAGAAAAATATGATTTGTTTCAATTTCTTTGAATCTTTATACACCTATCGTACTAGTAGCAGAACGTCCCTATTCGCATTTGCAGAGTGTAACTAAAAAGCCTTATAACGAATTGCCTATTGCAGTAACTTTATATCACCATTTATGACTTATTAACTTACGCTTTCCATATCTATAGAGCGTACGAATTTCAATTGTCTACAAACGACAACGCAATACGTCACAAGTAGCAGAGTTGCACAAAGACTTGTCACGTGAAGCCACTTCGGAACAACCGACCTTAAGGCAGGCGCATGAACTGCTAAATCGTAGCTGCGAGTAACTTTGAACTTCATAGAGCAAGTAGCTGATTTAGCATATACCAAACTTCTCTAGGTGACCAAGTCGACAGAAGGCCATATAATCTGCTGGTTTTCGCTTACGCTGTGGAATACACCGTTGTACTGGTGACATGCGTCTTGCCCCAATTCCTTAGCGGGAACTTCTTCGAGATAAAGTATAAAAAGACTTTAATTTTCTCAACAATGATCATATCTGAAAGTAAACAATAGGTTAATAACGTAGCTACAGACTGAATTTAATAAATTTCCGCATGATTAAAAAACTACTCCGTGTATCGGTAATGAAAACTTGGTCGAAAGAGTCGGAAATAGAATAATTAACGAAATAGCACAAATCCTCGCTATGCTTCGTCATTTTTTGCCCTAAGATATAATTATTTCGGTATCTTCTCCACGTCGACTAAAATATCAGCGCAATTTGTTTCGTTCAGTGACCGTTGGAAACTTTTGACATATTAGGAAAATCTGTAAAAAAAACAAGCTTGGAGGGGAATCCACACTGGTTTACAGTCAGTTTTTCGTGGCTGAGGCTTAAGCAGTCTCCGACGATGTAGCCGATTGTGTTCATTTTACTGAAGACATTAGTAGCGAAAAATAAATAATAACACATTTTCTTGGATGCTCAGATATCGTATAGTTAGTTATATCTCTATACTACACCATTTTGTATAGCTATACCCTACCTAGATCCAGAATACGCCCTTATATTAAATACCTGTGTAAAGACCTACACTAAATCCCAGTCAGTGAAATTTCTATGTAGTGGTTGAATAAATGAATTCTAGGAGATCTTCCTATTACAACAAAATTAGACACGTCTCTAGGTACCGAACAGAAGATCTCCCCACACCCCAAACTTGAAAAAGGGCCCCGTTTTGAAAACTGACATCCATATACCCTTTTCAACTAGCTCGCATATCAAAATTGAGATTCTAGCATGGATTAAAGACGGACAAAGTTTTTGATAGCCATATAAATGAACACGCACCTCATACCATGCCCTCCACGTTTTTTTTTTACTTGAGTACATTTCTGATTATGGAAACATCATGGGTCATAGTCAACGTGTCGTTATTATTATCCATTTTCACGAGCGTACAGGTGACTAGGTGTCCTGTAGGCCGAGATAGTTTAGGGTTATCAAACATTTTAACCATCAATGTGCCTCTGATAAAATAAAATTGCAGCTGTAACAACGCCCACTATAACGGCAACCAGGCTGTATTCTCCTGCGAGACCTTTGAATGAAACAGGCAAAATAACACACGATTTCGTTCGTATGCAAGCAATTGGCACTTGTTCATTTCATCTTAAGGCCAAAGGTGCCAACATTGCTCGATGGATTGCTGCGGTCGTTGAATGACAGAGATAACATAGTATGGCTGTTGAAGACCAGTTCCCGGCAGAAGCGTGTGATACCATAAGACGCATACATTTGATAGGTGAAATACTGTTGGAATTGTGATAGGGAATTCAGATGTATCGCTCCATTGAAGCCAAGTGCAGGCCATTAGTGATTCAGGCAACTTTAATCCAATCCCTGCAATCGGATGTGAAGATACAGTTTGTAGCGGTCCTTCAAAAGTCTCACAGATTTCCACTCAGTATTCAGATAGAAATACAATTTTATATTGGTACGGCAGTAGCGACTTACGCTTGCGTTCCACGCCGTTTCTCGTTCCTTAGTTGTTTTGGCCTACGGTGAAATGTCGACGCAGACCGTATATCAGGGACGTTTGGACCGATACTCTCGGTTTCATATGCGGGTTGAACATCCGAGATCCCGAAGCTCTCCTCCACTGTTCTTGTCTCATCAGTCCGGAATATTATGCTCCCGGTTTTCTGGTTTGGAGAAAATCATCCATTGATTCGTATTTCTATTTAAAGACTTAATTGTAATACGTTATATTTGCTGGTCGTTACTAATCATCACTTTAGGGTAACCAATAGTTTACCGGGTAATGTGAGGGTAACTGAATTCACTTAGCAAACACTTAGCTATCTACACACTAATACTTAACGCCATTGTGAGACTTTTTTTTTACTTTAAAGATATGCAGCAAATGATAAAAATGCCCGCAACATATGCAAATTACTAAGGAAAAAGAAGTGACATGAGTCAGTCTTCGTTAGTACTGCTAGAAAACCGCTGACAGAAACAGTAAAAGCTTTGTTATCAATGCAATACAGAGCAATTACAATAGTTTTACAGGCATACTGAGATCATTTGACGTCATCTTCTGATTCTCGGCTAAAATTTAATCCCATCGGGATTTACCAAATCATCTCATCAAGGCCGTATTAAGAAAATGGCTATTCGCTGACGTGTTGTGTTTAGTCGAAGTCTTGTATAGAGCACGCATCGTTGTTCTCTAAACTTAAATAGAACAATATTCAGAGATCGCTTGATATTTGTATACGAATGTCTAAATGAGGTTTAATTGTTTTACTCAAACAACAACAATGGAAAGGAGATGTCGATTCGTAGGCCAGATGAAGACACCTCAGAGATACCATATTTTTACCACGAAAAACAAGCACATCACGACTTGTTTTTAGCTTCCCTTTCTGTACGTTTGTATCTCTCGAGTGTCCAGCTTTTGTCAGGGCTCAAGGACTTGACTTTTATGTAACGCACTCCGCGTAGGACATATTGACTGTTAGTGCAGAAAAGCTCTGTCGAAAACGCTTATTCGATTGTTAAGAAGAAATGCTCTCGGACTACCCAGGTGAGGTTAGTATTACGGCAAGTATCGGAAACAAGTGTTCTTCTTAGAGGAAGGCAGTTCACTGAGAAAAATGGGTTAAGAATCGCCTTCTATATACACTCGCGATGAAAAGTTAGACAACAACAAAAACACGTTATCGGATAGAATATCGGATCATTGTGAACGGCCTAAAGTGTATTGCTACAAACGATCGATAACACTGAGTGATCTGCCAGCACGAACTATAAGAACCATAATTCTTTGCGAGCACGAGGATCTCCTGACACGCAGTTCCTATGTTCAGGGGGGCATGGCTGAGTATTTTTAGAGCGTTGGCGGCCAATTCCGTCTTGAGATAAAAATACCTATGCATACCGGCTTTCAGATACAAGCAGTTCCCAGGACTGGATCTCCAACCCTCATCAATTCGTCGGACGCCCCGTAGTCTAGTAACGGGTGAAGACATAAGCCAAACTGCTTTGGAAAGCTAATTTCGAGACGAATAAGACCATCTTAAAACGAGTGCCTATACGCGTTCTTTTTTTGTTCTTATCCAATATTGTTTTGAAAAACAAGACTGCTAGAGATCTCAAACAAGATCTCAGAATGTGCTATCAGTTTGATACAGCTGACACGGCAGTAGGAACCAAGGGAAACTCGGCTGGAGCTACGAAAGCAAAATTTATAAAAAACGAAAATTTGATTTTTAATTCTATACGTATTTCGGCCAATAAGTCAAGTTGCATTTGAAATATATTCAACGATAAACTTCATGAATTTTATAGCACCTTTTTACTGTACGGCTTTTTCCGTCAGAAAATGTGGTCATTGATAGTTACTCAAAATTCTATCTTAAGAAGTAGTGGCATTAAAAGATCATTTGTGTTCGTGGGTTTACTGAGATCGTGCGCACGTGAGTTTTGCTTTTAAGATGTTCACAGCGTAATATTCGAGCGTGGATGTAACCTTTGTTTCTATACCAAAACCTTATTATTACCGATACCAATCTAGCCGACTGCAGTGCGATCAGCCCGTCCCTTTTCCGAAAACTTTTTGACGTACTATTGCGTCTTATCTTTTCCAACGCTATCAACCCACTCAAAGGGTCGAAAAACTCGCTTTCGACAAATTCATATTAAAAACTCGGTGCAATCATTTTTGATCAGTTTTGAAAATTCGGAATTTTCGAACTTCGGAACTATAATTAGTACGCTTCTCAATTGCAACGGAAACTTGCTGCATATTATAGAGATACAACGTGGCCAACTTACCTAAATGCACTATGTATGTTATAATAGTTTTTCCTTTTTCAGAGACCTGTCACAGTTCTAATAGCAGATTAAGTGCTACATATGGTTGCAGTAACGTAATGATTGCTGCTACTAGTTTAGTAACAATAATCACTACGTTATGGTTCTGCTGCAACTAAGGATGTTCGCTATCGACAGAAACAGTAAAATCATAGTGTTTACATTGGCTAGGGCTTTTTGTCACTAACCAAAATGAAGATCGTTACCGTGCGGAATAAAGAATACTACGTCAAGGTACTGCTAAGAGCAAAGATCGCCCAGTTCGTAAGGAAAATTATTTTCACCCTTTCGTTGTATACTACAGTTCTTACCGAACGTACCAAAATATCAAAGTTGTTATTACCAAATATGAATTCCATATTACCATATATGAATAGAAGTTCGCAGCGTTTTTGATCGTAGATCAATAACAATTTGTTCTAACCGTTTCATAAACACTGCGTTCGTTATTAACCGGGTGCGATAAGAGCAAGGGATTATAAATGGGGCTCTGTAGGTAGATATTTTAAAGGCCACAAACACTGCAGAGGCTTTAGAGTCAACAATGTCTGTTTTTTGTTGACCAGGACGACCGAATCTTCGTCATATACACATTTACGAGTGCGTTGCCATGACGCTGATTTAGCGAGCGCGCATAGCAACTAGCAGGGGAAGGAGCATTTCCATATAGTGATATGTCCGTCCATCTTTTGTGAACCCTTGTTAATGTCATCTCACTGCTTCTTTGGACTTACCACTTCGTTAGCTATAATTTGTTGTGAAGCGAATGCGGAAATCTATCTAATCTGAAGGGCTGCACGATCAAGGCGTTAAACCCATCAGCTGTTCTGTTGTGTGGATAAATCTTCCGCATCACTTTCCTGTATTGCTTGGAAGACGGTAAAGTGGGGTTTGTTGGATGTATTTGGGCTTCCTTCAGAAGACCTAGTTGTCTCAAATTTTACGTCCAACATCGCCACTAGGTACCGCTGGCTTCGCACACTATCAAGTATGTGTACACCCGGATTCAGACCCAGACCAGCATGTGTCTCTAAGATTAGCAGGCAAAGTACGTTACCCACTAAGTTATCACAAGGACCTTGCTCTATTAAATCAGTACGATCACTATGAATTAATTGCTGAGTAAACAGCTGACTCCTACCAGCGCTTAAAACGATTCGTGTTTATGCGCAGCTTACAATCTAGGTTACCTCAGATATCTTTAAATTTCGTAAACAAACAATCATCACGGAACCATGCGACGGTCGAAAAATTGTATTAGCAGTGTGTGGAACTAGTATTCTGTCATTTTTTCTTTTTGACAGTCTTGTCGTTGTTCTTTGTAACACAGATTTAAACTACCGTTATTGGTTGGTAAGAGAGAATATATTCGTTACCAAATCACGCTGCTCTAACGTTCGCAAGACGCTGAGGACTAAACATTCGTCGAAAGTTGTCACCACAAAACAAACACTATTACTTCGATGATGACAACGAACCACCCAAAGTAGGACAGTTCTGTGCCTGTTGTGTACCCTTTATGACTTCACACACTGATGTGGCGCCATGTCTATGGTTTTTATAATACGTCGTCCAAGTGAACTGCAAACAATATTATATATTTAAAAATGACGTTACTTTATAATGGTGCGGCATTTTGTTATCAATTTATTTTGTCTTCAAGATGCACTTATACTCTCAGGGCAGGAAAATTGCACTAAAAAAGGAAATTTCGGAACTGAGCTATTAAAACTCAAGCTGTAATAAGAGCGGGCTGAAGTTCACGGACGTTAGCACTCAACATTGGGGTATGTAAAAATACCGCGCTCGTTCACCTCGGCTAAATTCATAAGGTAAAAAATGGACAACGGCGTGTCGCACGATGGCAACGAAAAGACGATTGTTGCTCTTTGCCTTCACGATACGATAGCAACTTACTCTTAGGTCGAATCGTAACTGTAATGAATGAAAAGTTTGTACTAAGCGAAATCAAAATTAAGTGAATAAAATCTATGATAATTGCGGGCCGTCACATGAGTGAATCAATGTGTCTAAACTGGCGGGGCATCGCCCTATGCAAATGCACAGATGGAAAAGCTAATAGCGTCTGCTCGGTAATTTAGTGAAGTTGTTATCCGCTGCGGTTTCATAGGTCCTGGTTCATCGCTTGCGGCTCAATTACGCTTCAGGCTATTCAGGAGGAGATAATGAAGATACTTCTGATTAAGCGGCTAAGATGAGTGAAAAAAAAGCTAAAGCACTTAGGTTGCATGACGAGAATCTACGTGGTGCCGCAACGATCACAGTGACGAAAATGCAGGCGTATGAGGAGTCCGGCTTCACATCTCTCTCTCTCTTCTAACTTTATAATATATAATCTCTTGTTCACCAGGCATTATTACCATAGATTGCTAGTTATTCAAAATCTCAACTAATCTCGTATATTATAGTAAATATTCTAAGAACATACAAATGAGATATGTTAGAAACAAATAAGATATACTTTTGGTTAAAAACAACATACGTAGTGAAGACAAGATTCCGTGTCGAGCGCCTTTGTTGTACCGCATCCCTAACCCGGAATGCCTGGCATCCAGATGATGACGTCATACCCTATTTATTTACGTAGAACTCTTCTTTTTTATCAGACGACGTAGACGACAACTGTTCGAAAGGACAGGTCAATTTATCGCTTCCGTTTCCATTTAATTTGTCGAGCCACTCGATTTACCTTTCTCTTGTCCTGGCAGAACGTCGTCTCTGATCTGTGATCAGAAGGCGACATAATCGTGTTTTTTTTCACATTTAACAGTTTCAATAACCCGCGTCCCCTAAAACCCCGAACGCAGAATACCCCAACATGAAAATGATCGGTTCATTGACAGCCCACTGTGAGCGGGAAAATGCTTTGACCCCTTCTCGTCCTGCCCAGTTCAATTCGGATTTTCGATTTCCATCACGCCTCCTTCCATGTGTATTTTGTTAGAGTTCGCACATATACCAATTAGTGGCTTTATTAGAACATACATAGGTGCGTCATTTAAACGGAAAACTATTACATTAGTGGGCATCGCTTCTCCAGCTCTTAGCTTTCACTTGCGTTATCCGGCGCGCGTCCTCGCTGATGCAAATCCATGATGAAATCAGTACAAAATGGATGGTTATATACACAATTATGTCAAGGTAACATGAATGGATATTTCGGAGATAAAATATGTAAACACCAAATGATCCGCTCTGCGCCTCATGTGACGGTATCATCGTCCCGCTGCTCACCGTTGTCGTAACTGTTTGTCAAATGCGAATTCGGCTCGAAGGGACGTTTGCAAGTCAAGAAGCTCGAATAAACTTTAGAGAATCTTGGCTTTAGTCGTACCGTCAGCTTCTTTATATCGTTCTATGCAGTCGGTGATTTCAGATCGAAGTATCTTTATAGGAGTGTCTTGAAGCGGGGACCCATAACCTGCTAGGTCCATGGGCTTGCCTTTGTGGGGGAAGTACTTGACTTCCTTCCATGATGGGATTATAAGGATGGGCATATTTTCCTGCGGCTTTAAACCCGAATCCTGCAAGGTGTAGAAAAAAAACTATCGTCACACGTAATCTTAAAGTTCAATGAGACCGTTAAAGGAAAAAAAAATCGCCAAAATTTTCTCCTAGTAATTACATTTACTTACTTTTTTCACTGTAGTTATCTCATTTTAGTCAACATAACTTTCAAGCCAAGATAAGAAACAGTAATATTTACAAACAGCGAACAAATAGTAAGTCATCAGTACTTAACAAGACTGCATAGCTGTCTTGTTAAGTATTGGGACATTTTATTACGAGAGATTTTATACTAGAAAGAATACTTTAGAAATTGGAAAATTGCGTTTATATGATGTCCCTTTGCTGCAGCACGAAGTCAAATCTGAAGTTCATAATGTATGAAAAACAATAGGGAGGACAATTTGTGCAGACCCTGCAGCAGCAGCAAAACGCGACAGGTACTTGTCATGTAAGTTAATTTGTCTACAGTAAATATAAAACCCCCTTTTAGCGTTTAACGTTATAGTGGAGATACACTGGCTAAACGTTCTGTCCCTTTTCACTTACCGCTATGGAATATACTGTCGCACAGGAGCTATATGTCGAGGCGCACTTTTTCACCTGGAATTTCTTATGGAGAAAGTCGAACTCAGCTAACATAGTCAACGTTAACACCTTCTGATTAGCTCCGTCAATCGGGAGTGACTCAAGTGTGCAGTCAAAGTTGCCACTCTGTTTAGCCTTTGGAACAACTCCTTCCAAAGCTTCACGGCTGAAATTAAATAACAGGTTCGATATCGATAAACGGACCGGTGTTTCTGTTAACAAAGTGCGAAAAAAAGAATAATTACGGTGCAGTTTAAGTCCACCTAAATAGCTAAATTAATGGAAAGGCCGTAACTAATTTAACTCTACACTGGCTTTCAATATTGATCTATGTTATTTTTTTTGTTTTATTGCTGGTGTATGCTGAAAAACAAATTGATGGTAATTACTTTGGCATGTTCCCAGCGCCGAATTCGTGTTCAACGATTGGTAGGGTTTTGCCCGAAGAGCAGCTTCCAAAACGATATATGATCGTGCTGGTTTTTGCAGTTGACGGAAATACGAAAGCTATGAAGTTCGTCCCGTCTTTCTCTTCGGCGCTTTCTTGAGGTACCGACATTTTTGCGGCATACTATTAAAAGTACACAACAGATATATAACGGCAGTTAGACGTAGCGGCGTGCTGCATGTGTACAAGAAGTGACGTGTGTGACTGTAGTGTCTTCTTGTGCTGTGCTTCTTCGCGTATTGTTTCAACCGATTTAAATGGTTTCCGAGAGAATCAAGCAGTAACTTTTGGGTGTTACACACAACATTGTGTTAGGGACGTTAGTGACGGTGTGTGAAAACGATTATCTTCATCTACCATTTAAAGAAACTGTGCAGGATCCTTGGTTTCTAGGGGTGTGAATAACGATAAAATGAATTGCTTGTATGTTTAAACATATTTTTTTCAAAAAAGCAGATCTGTATTTTATTGACGCGCTAAACGCTGTAAGACTGAACATTGTGCATGTTATAATGTAACTTCTTGGAAAGAAGTTCGTACGCAGAAAAATATACAAATGACAAAAAGCACTTCCTTGAATTACCTTCAGCAATAAGTTAGAATCTAACCTTACGTAGGTTCCGCCTGCAGTTCTCGTCCTATTTGTTATACTACAGCGTATTTCTTTTTGGGGCGAATGCTATAAATCAATGGCTGCGGCGTTAGATTGTGTGTGCCCACGTCAGGTGGGCCATAACGCGGTCTTTCTCGGTACGTCAACCCACTGAGGTTCTCTAGTAAGTAGAGCTATCTAAATCACTTATGAACAACGTCGCTTGGTACCTGTTCTCGTCCAATTTTTCCAGGAAGAGACGTCAGTGAATATGTTGGCGATATATTGACTTCTCCTGCTAGCGAAATTAAGTGGAGGCTGATATTATAAAGATTGTATTGACTATTATGAGGATTCGATTTGTGGCGATTATTATTACCTAATTCACTGAAAAAAATTGCAGACGCGTGGACGGAGACCCATTGCTTCTAAAATACTCACCCCAGATTGATGGTCAATTATCTTCCTGAACCAGACCCGTTCTCCCTACATAGTTTATTAAATATCCAGATAGAGCTTCGAGTAAACTTAACGAGGATAGTAGCAAAAAACGCACCTCGTAGACCAGGCCTTCTATATTTGGCTTCTTAAGTTCACTTTCAATTATAGAAACATTATGCTGCATCATTAAAACGCCGTCAGTGTCGTTCATTTTCACGATTGCGCAGGCGCCTACGTGTCCGGAAGGCCGAAGTGGCCTAGTAGATTTAGGCTCCGTTTTCTTTGACGACCCCCCGATAAATAGGAATACTACAACAGCGATGATAATGACCACAACGACACCACCGATGATATACATCTTTTTGTTGAACTTTTGCCTAGAATTATTAAACAGTGAATGACTTAGCAGTATAAAAAGGCAATCGATGTATACGTGCCGGTGTGTCAAAGCTGAAATCCCTCAAAAATCCTACTCAGCATATACCCGACGGAGCATGCTATTGCGTGAATTGACTGGGTAAATATTAACAAGGATAGGCTTTAATTTTCCTATAAATTTAAAGAGGTCACAGGAATTTTACCTGATCTCATCGTGTGGTCTATGGGCCATACGACCTGTCGACCATTGGGTTTCGGCGCGGCGGCCGGAACCGCTATCGATTTCATTGTTTTAAATCACGAGTTTAGAAGGAACTACTTTGGAGGAAAGGTGGGTCACATCATGAAATAGCCAGAAAATAGTCCACTGAATAGAACCTCCACAATTATTGAAATAAATAACAATTCGAATGATTGTTTACAAACGTTGCACAGATCAATACAAACGTATGCAATCTCGGCTTCCCCTAGACCTCGTGGATATCAAAAACTACATAACTTGCTAGATACATTACGTGTGACGGCAGCCACATCACGGGCGACTATGTGCGACCGTCTGCATATTTTAGGTGGCATTAGCATATACAATCAGGTGTTAAAGGCACTACTTCGAATAAGCTAGATTTGACGGGCGCAGCGAAGACAAGCCATCTCCCCTTGGAAATGTGAATATATAAAAAATGCACACACAACCGGTCTATTAGGCCATAATAGACCGGTTGTGTGTACATTTTTTATCGCGTGTAAAACAGTCAATAACTGATAACGTCTATAAAATACACAAATAAATTAAACTTGAACTGGACAATGTATGCGAAGTTCCAAAGAGACGTCGCAGAAGTTCCATTGAATATAATTTCTGTAGGTCCGTAAATTAATTTAATAGAATCAGTTTTTGATATAAAAGCAAAGTATCACCTAAACAAATAGATCTGGTTTACAGTCATTGAAAAATTTCTATTTTATATGAAATATATATTAAAGTAACTATAGGCTTGGTAATAAAAAGGATCAGATTTTAGAATTCCGGAAACCTTAAGTTCGATCTATAGCTGATTACCCTTTTCATTAATCTGCGTACCTAAGTTGTTGTATTTTTTCGTGCAGCTTTAAAAGTTTTAGAGAGATAGAGAATTAGCAAGATTATCCAAGAGGAGTAAAATCAATAAACATTTTTTTTGTAACGCAGTATCCGCTATCACAAAGTATACCAACCCCGCAGCCACGGCGCCCATTTCGGCAGTTTTTTTTGCCGGCGATTCGGACGAAGGACTTTCAGCTGATGGAGCATTCTGTATTTCAGGGACATTTGGGCTGAAACTGTCAGTCTCCTCAACGGGCTGAAGATCTGAGATACCGAAGTTTTCATCGAAACCTGTTGTTTCTCCAGTCTCAATTAATATCTTTTCGGCCTTTCGCTCTATAAAAAAAAAACATATGTAAGGTAATTTATTTGCAAAGCGAACAAATAAAATGACCTAATATTTCAAATATTGCTGCACAGGTTTTAAGTTCGCATTATTATTATTTTTTATAATAATACTGATTATAATTATAAAGAAGGCACACCTCAAAAACGACCCTAACAAAAGCAAATACAGATCATTTGTACAATACACTGCCAACCCTTCTTCCTAACGATGAAATGACGACAGAATCATTCCGGTGAATGCCTTTGACGAATCTGATACACAGCCTTAAATCTATCGTATGTTATATTCAATGTTCATAATTAATGATAGTGCTACTCAAGCAGATGGCCGCTGCGCAAGTAAGAATTCACAGACTTTCGGTGGTTTTTTTGGTAGTAACAGCTCCAAGATTTCTGTAATTATGTGAGTTAAGTAAGACAAAGAAAACAAAAACGTATTTTGTTCTGGAGATCAGGACCGTGGAATAGATTAAACAATCGAGAGGTTCGTGATACAATTCGCCCTTTGGTAGAGATTCCAACCCTAATTTAAAAAATTCATAAACTTTGCTCTTGGTGCGGAAGGCCAGCCAAGACAATAGATGTGGCCGACTTTCTTTGTTTGGCAAAGCTCTAATTGGTAGGTCCTTGACTATGATAGGCTCTCAAGATACGACCGGAAATAAAATCCCATTTCTAAATGAGTGCGTTGTACAGAAACAACTTATTAAAAGTAAGAACTGTAAATTTCTTTTTTGACCAACAGCTATCCGTTAGTTGCTATAGGACAGGGCCGTTACTGTTCGAATGTCTCAGTTCGTTGATGTAGATAGAAGTTTGTTATGGAACTTTTATATCTAACTGCATTTAGAGCATAAAATACATCACGGCTATTAGATGTCGGTGCCATATATTCACATTTACTTTAAACGTTTTCTCATTCTTTTGTGTTTTTGCTGAAGGTGAGCCCAAAGCACTGGCCACAAACATGAGGTATGTCTAGAGACCGTATATTAAAATAATCACTGCGATCATCTAGCCAGATGGCGACAAAGTATTCGCAGACCTAGCCCAAATAGCCGCTCCTTGGAGGAACTCCAGGGACAGATGACCATTCGCCAATTCTGAGCAATTTGATTCAAAAGCAGGAATAATATACAGATTAAGGACTATGCAGTAGACTCATCGACGAGATGAATAAAAGGACTCCCGTAATCCTAATAGTCGTGCGCGAGTACTTGGATATAATGAATGCGAAACATCTTTTTGGGACATCATTTGTAGCAAAAATATTTTGCAGTGAGCATAACAAATCGAGTATATGTGTAGAATAGAATTGAACTCAACTGGTGGTATAACCAGTAACCAAGAGCCTATACAATTATGGCATCGTAAGCAATTAATAATCCGCATAGTTTCGAAATGACTGGTCATCTGTATAGATTATCGTACATTGAAAAATCAATTAAACGGTGCATTGCTGACGAGATTCATATATGACGAATATAAAGCTGACGGATCGACGAAACTAAATATGCTTGTAAGCGTATTGATAGCTTCCTTTCGAGGAAACCAGTAAAACTTTGTAAGGTTAATAAACAAACGAGATTAGCGCCATAATCCTTTAAGGGCACTGCAGGCAGGGTTTTTACTTACGCGTCATTGGAAACGTTGTGAGATTGGTGTTTTCACAAAAGGCGAACAAAGGAACTAGGCCTGTCTGCTAGATTCTGCACAGATATTGTTGAATTTCCGTGAGACGTATTCCGACGAAGCACGCATTCACTCATTGAAGGAGGAACATTCCCATTCGCATATCAATCACGCATCCATCGCTTGTTGTTGTGGTATTGATCTCGTTGTTTGTTTGGAAAAATAGCCGAAAACTGTTGGCTGATACTTATCATCGTTACAGAAAATGAAGTAGTCAACTGGGGATGCAACGACAGTGTATCTGTGCCGCTCGACACGGTAATTATATTGATGAAAAGGTGGACCCGGCAGTTTCATTTAGCATTTGTCTACAACAAGTGCATCAAATCGTATAATTAATAGTTTCAATACCCTTGGGACCGTTGTAATTCTCTGAAGTCTTCTTCTTTCTAAATAAGGCGCTATACTTTGAGCGACGTTGACAAAACGACCGGTTTAGGATTGACACTCAGCCTTTGCTGTATTTGGCGAAAATATTATTATCAGCAGGTAGATAATTCTGCTCAGTGGATTATTCTGTTATTTCAGTAGACCCGGTGTGCCCTGGTGCAAAGACGAATGGTAGCGCCTATTACATTTAGGTATATGTATACTTAGGTGGTGAATATTTAAAACCGGGCGTAAACTTCACGTCGTTTCATGCAGTTGGGCGTCAGCTGTATAAAGCGGTGCTCAGGTGGAAGAATACTATACATAAAAACTCGAAACTGATATATGACGCCAACATCTGATTCTATTCCTCTGCGGGAGATCCTCACCTCTGTCAGACGCAGGTTACCACTGTGTCAAAAGAGATAGACAACGGCTTCAGTTACCGCCTACGTCGACCATTTATTTTACCTTCGTGCCATGGTGGAAGGGTACGTCTAACCAAAGCAAGCATACGAAACGTACTCGCCAGGTCTCCCAGTTTTTGCCGCCGCCCTGACTCCCCGTGTACTCGAAAATCTGAATATCCCGAAGTAGAAATGACCAGTTCAATTTAGCCTGTGTTAGACTGAAGTCAGTTGCAACAGGAACATTTCACAAGGTTCATCACTTCCAGCCGTCGCCGATATGCGCAGCTTCCACTGCACCCCTTGACATCCTGAATTTTATTCTTTGCGACTTTTCAAAGTTTGCAAGAGTCCTATCGTAAAGCTTTATCACTCGCCAACCAGTGTTCTTTGCACCTCAAACAATATGAGATCTTACTAAATAGGATTTTTACCTAATCCGCATGGAGGTGTTTGTCATCATGATCAGGCAAGGAGCTATCCACTGGACACTTTCTTGTTCTTCAATCAAAATCCTCACTTTGTAGCGTTTACCAAAGACCTCGACGGGAAACGACCGTGGACCATTCTTTTGTTCTCGAAAAGAGGCCTTAAACTTGCGCTCCGGTGACGTCGTTCAAACCCGCAGCGTCACTTTATCTCGCCTCCGTTGAAACTCTCACGACCTTTCACCTGAACGTCTAGCCATATGTCAGGGCGTCGCCTTCGCTATCAGTTTAAACGGGAACGACTAGCTGAATATCCAACTCAATCGGTCGGTACGTGTCGTCGTTACTCCGGCAGTGCTAACAAGTTCTCATCATGCCGTCAGTTTTGCAGCAGTAGTATGAGCGTGTAGTCAATCTATTTTAAGAGGAAAAAGGTGTTCTTACCCTTCTAATGTTGTGTATCTTCATACGGGCGGTCATAGGTTTGCGAAAGCAAGCTTTAAGCGACAGTCATCAACTATTAATACTACAAACATCTATTTCTGATAACTAAAGATAAGGCTCTGTAGGTTAGTTTTACTAGTAATGCTTGTATTCTGCTTTGTGTGAGTTGTTGTATGTAGTGCTCGGACATTTGTTAAAACCAAATTATATGCGGTAAAAAAGTGAGCATTAGGATGAAAGGAACAAAACTTAAAATTTATTTTTTACGGAGAAAGTGTACAAAAGATAGAAGAGGCAATTTTGAAAAGGTCGACTTATACTTCTTTACATAGAAGTATACACCTGAGTAGCTGTAAATCTATCTTTTAAACCTACTGTAAAATCACTGCTTCTTTATCCTGCTCTTCCTCGTTCTGCTCGTACTGTGGCGATGAACAGTGTGTTACATGGTCACTGGACACTGTTGCGTACCTAGTTGACCTGACTGTCGGTGAATTGACTTCTTAACACAGACCTGATTAATCACTAGTCAGATAGAAAAAAAAAACTCTTTGGAATTGACTTTCAAGTAAAGAGTACTTGCTGATCCGGAATAGTTTCTGCGTTAGTAAGTTATCGATTCCAACGTGTAGCCAAAAACAACGCAATGGAAAATGCATGAGTTCTTGTTTCGATTTCTTAGCTCTTTCAAACCGCTTGCGACAATATAGACACAGCTTGATAGCTGCTAACAAGAACAACATTCTACAACATGATTGTGAAACTCAGTATTACCGATGAGCTCTTGCTTTTTTCTCTTGCTTTTGCACAGAATTTTAAACGAACACGCTTATCGTAATGTGCGCTTAACAAGAATACTTTCCGTTATTGTTTGTCATGGAATGGAGTGCAACGAGATCAGCATGTTTGCTACGTGGCACCTAAGTTCCACAGGCTTAGCGAAGAGCGTTTACTATTTCTTCCTAATTTTATCCTCCTCATCTGTATTCTCTTAGAAGCTTATACGTATCCTGTTTATACCCGTTGTAAACCTCAGAAGCATATGTGCTGTAACCTGCTATGTGTAATTAAATTTTAATTAGAGACCTTGTTTCGACGACAGGGACGACCATTCGGCTAGATGTAAACGATGATTTGAAGATGATTATCAGTTACAAAGCTCGCTTTCCACCGAATGAAGTTTACTCCCTTCGGCCGAGTACTCTGATCGAGGCGCTGACTGGACTCACCCAAAGTTTCAAACCGTGTGAGACAGTATACCCGAGATGGTGTGTTGGGAATACTCGTGGTTTAGCCTCGCTTGTTTGGCCGCCCGCCCCGAGTCAACGGTATTGTACTCATAACAGCAGAGGTAATCATTATTATAGCGGGTTCGCCAGTGGCAGTCGCCTCCATACTCAGTGAGGCCCCCCTCCTCCCCTACGGAAACGAAGACACAGAAAGTGCAAGCCACCGTTGTGATTCACAAATAATAGCTACAAGCGACTCTATCATTTCCGCATCCCACAGGCCTCGTTGGAACAGCTACGTCCAAAGCCCTAACCTAACTTGTATAGAGTGATGGGCGCAAACAATGATGAAATAGGCTGAAGAAGCTGCACGAACCGAGGTCAAACTGGTGAGCTATATTGGAGGCGCTTGATCATGGGTGCTAAAATGCTAGCAATGGCTTATATACGTTCTACCACAATATCAATCTCGATTGAGATTACTATCGGGACTTCACATATTGAGGATTTGTAGAAGGAAAGTGAAATGGTATAGCCAGGATTCGAACTAAGTTTGCGCAGATTAAAAGATCTAAAGTGATGCAAAAAGACGAGATGTCGCTATAACATTATTTAAAATGGTGCCAGAACGGAAGAAAGATTGCAAACTGGTAGCATGTGTTGGCTTAAATGGGAATCGTACTTATCACAAGCATTAGTCATAACAGGTAGATTCCTAAATTCTGTGGGGTGCAAGTGTGTATATTCGAGTAAACAACAATATAATTAAAGTAATGATAACTTACGATGACGCTATTCCGGTATGGCATGATGGCTAACGAGTTTTTGTTCGTTTAGTGAGCATCTATCCATTTTAGTATGCTACGAAGGGCCGCGAGAATTGCCTAGATAATAGATTTAATTTAGAATAAAATTGAATTTTTATATTGTATATTATGACATGCATTCATTGAACATACAGAAATTCAAGTAACAAACAAATATGTTAAATGAATAAGTTGATATATGCAGTGTTTAATAGCCCAAAAATCCATAACACCGTTTTCATGGGGCGACCTATTTTAGACGTCATAGAATCGTGTAATAGTCTTGTAGTATTATGTACTATGATGATACCCGTTGCAAGATGTATTCATGTAGTCCGTAACTTGCATTAACTAGTAAAGGGCTACAGGTACGGGTCGAACGAGTCCACTGAGAGTGAAGACAACCGAGGTATTGGGTGGTTAGAGGACTAACTATACTTATTCTAATCATAATGCATTTCAGTGAAACATATCGTATGTTACCCAATTCTAGTTCTTTTTAATGGGGCATTGTATTTTAAATCTACTATAATACTTAAGGTTTGTCTTTACACGCTTATATCTACGTCTTCATGTGATCACGTGAAAAAATTATATATGAATAAACTTTAAGATTATCACTAGTCGCCAAAGTGCTGGAAAATTGGTGTAGTTGTTATTAAAACCATTTAATATCTGCTGTTTGTTGGAAACTGTTTTTTATCACTTAACAACTGGTCTTCGTACCATTCGCTGTTGATGGCGTCCACCGTACTTTTACAACGACCTTAGACATTTAACCACTCGTTTACATGTTTTACAGTGTCTTCTTGTTTTAATAGCATCCCTTACGGTTGGCTAGTTTACCAGTAAAAGACCTATGTTCAGTGACTTCAGAGACATACGTGTATGTTGTCCTTTAAAACAACCCCAAAAACTGCTTGCTTTGGAAGACTAATAGGAACTTTGTTCGAAAATGGTACCGCTGTTTGTTTTATGAGTGCCTACAGACACTTCGAAATGATCACTATTCTAAAGGAGTAGGCTGAGTCCGATCGAACGTGTACATAAAACTGGTACAGTATAACGTCTCTGTGGTCAAGCCATGCTTCGTTTCCTATCGATGGGACTTTGCCTGTTGAAACAAGACTTAGCAATAGTAAAACTGAAAACAACTTTAAAAAGGAAAAAAAATCTTGCGAATTACCTTTTTACCTTGAAACCTCGAAAGACATGGAATTCGTAGCAGCAAGCGATGAAATAGGCTTTATCCTTTTCTGATCTATCAAGCTAGGATGATATTTGGACTCAGCCATATTCAAGCCTCTGGAGAGCATTCTCATCAAGCGACCAGAGTGCGTGCTTTCAATCGCCGTACCAATGACCTATGAGTCTCTTAAAAAAACCCGAAATCGTGGACTGGATTCATTGTTTCATTTTCGGCGAGTCCCTAGTGTGCATCGCAGATACTACAGTTTGATACTGCCATCAAGCTCCATTTCTCCCTAGGCCAATTGTCGCCTGCTCCTTTTCCGGCTAGCAGTAGATATTGAACCATTTCTCGTCTATAGTAATTGTATACTCCAAGCGAGTTTTTTTGTTGACTGCTGTTTCACAATTCGCACGCGGAACAAAATGCATGTATATACAACAGGCGTATTTGGGTTCTAATTCAATAACACGTTTCATACAAAACGTTAGTTTTGGATGACAGAGGTCCTAGACTCTCACCTCTGTTTTGGTGAAAATTTTCCTCAGTTGAGGCAATGCCTGCATGTCCTTCGGGGCCCGAAATCTGCTTACCTCGTTGCTGATTTCCAGCACTCCGATCTTTGTTATTTGCCGCTTAAGGTCTGCTTGCCTACTGTTTTCACCAATCTCTGCTTAATTTCCGTAGCGCTGTAATCTTAGAGGAGCAAAAACTTGATTACTGAGTGTTGATTTGCGATACTGAAAGATGTTTTACCTTCTGAATGAATTCAGTGAAATTTCCGGCAAACTGCAATTTTCATCAAATAAAAATTTTAATTCTTTACAGCTAGTAACCTTTCCTATATTTAGGTTACCGCTTGCTTGTAACTTAAACTTTAGACAGAAAAAAGTTGAAATACAAGTTGACTTATCTTCATTTTTGTTTTTTGCTAGCAGACGACCGACTAACAGAAAAATAGCGTACATTTTGATATTTACATTTTTTAAATAACATCATTGACTTTACTACATGAATCTCTCCCGAAGTCAGCTGGTTTTTATTTACAAGTTTTAAGGCTAGATTATTTACCGACCAAGTTTAGCGCACGTAATTTGAAAGTAACTATATTTCTAGGTACGCCGGATTCGCTTATAGACTTAATTAATTTTACGTGCAAAAAATCCTATGCTTATGAAAGCGTTTATCTTCAGCTCCTTACAACCGAGGATATCGATCTGAATTGCAACAAATTACACTCTGGACGGCTGCAAGAAGCGAATAAAGATTAACTGGCATGGTCTACGTTAAACCTAGTTAATACGTTAAAATTGGATCAACCACTGTAACAAATCTTATGTATTAAATGCAAACAAGCGAATGTATTAAATGGCAGGAAAGAAGATTCCGTATCAACTCACTAAGGAGCCAACTGCTTTATTATATCTACATGATAATGCAGTAACGCGTATCTGAACACAAAAGCCAAGGGTACGTGGTGGTCTCGATTTAAAAGCAAGCGTACGTCCAACAAACGAAAGATCATTTCGTCACAAGATTTATAGTAGAAATGAAAATTCAGTCTTTGACTATAGCGTAAAACCAGTTAAACCCCAGTGAAACGTCAACATACGCAATCCACAGGGTTCTAGCGTTCCATTAAAGCTAGGGAAATAAGTTAATGACAAGGGCAAACTATAAATTAAGCCCGCTTGTCAAACAAAGTCACAAAAGTGATATTTTAAAGGTCCCCCAGAGGCAAAGATGCTCAAAGCAGAAAGTACAGAAACACAAGCTAATCTTTCTGTGTGACAGCATTTGGCTCTATGAAGATTTGACGGAAAATTTCTGCAGATTTCGGCCAAAAACTTTTTTTGTATCTTGTTTATAGCACACATTGCTTTACTGCATTATAGCTAGTCAAGTCTATGGAGTATAACCTGGAGGATGCACATTTTAAAACAAGCAGCAGAAGTATCAATCAAAGTTAGCATCACATGAAACTAGAATGGACAACTAACGTGAAAGCTACCGGCATTTTAATAGAATAATTCACTACTTCTGTTGTATTGCTATCGTTATTACGATTATATAGTATGGTATAGTAAAAGCGTTGCAAAGGCGTCCAAATACGTCGACAAATAAATTGTTTTAAATCAAAAATAATCGATGAAACCTATAATTATATATAACTTGCAGCATTTTTATTAGCCGTGACTGTAAGAACGCACCGAAAGGTTCAATCCGCCGCTTTTATTAATATGGTTAAGAAAACTATTCGTCTAATCCTCAGAGAGCGTGCCACCAACTTAATATGGCCCTAGGTGGTCGTATACTGTGGTGGCTGCGCTCTGGTCGAATACTTAGCATTTCTTCTGATGTGTACACCACACGCCCCCAGTCTAGGACCAGCTGCGATCTGCACACATAATAAACCCATTAATCGACCCATTAACAGCCGTGGAGACTGCTAACGTTAGTAAGGTGCAAAGGGCTTGGCGGTAGCCGAAGGGCGTGAAGCTACGTTATTGAAGTGGAACTTCAAAAAAACGAATTGTATATATACGAGAAGTATATATGATGAAGTGTGTATGATGAAATTATACATGATTATCGTGTCGAACCAGCTGGCCTTTACTTTTTTGTTTTTTATGTCTTTTTGGAGCTAGTAAATCAACTCCTGACCTTAGTGCCTGCTTTTCCTGCTCTTTAGGCGAAAATCGTTACTGCCTTGGCCTCAAATATTACAGAACTGGAGAACAATGGCTACAACATGTCGTATATTTAGTGTCAGAGAATCATATGCATTTGAAAGAAACTGGTTTTGATATAAGCACGTGGACATAGTCTGCGTCGGATTTTGTACTGAGGGGATACTGATTGCATCACCAAAAATTTTCAAAGAGTTTGCTGTCGACATACTTTGCACTATTTCCGATAGGCACCGATTGGTATGCATTGAAGGTAACGTAAAATCGTGATCTATTGCATACTATGCATATGGTATCCGCCGCTTTTTGAAAATGCGAACGAAGAGAGACGTCTGCGGCATGCGTCTGGGAGTTTGATCAAATTAAATCTAGCGTTGTTTCAATTCCAGGTTATGCTGCCTATGTTTTGGCCACTCTGTGAGCTGTCATGATTGCACCCCCGTTCAGTGCAACAGCAAGATGCCAGTTGACAATGTCCCTTTTTTTGTCTCCTGTCTCGCTTGCTCTAAAAACTGACGATATGGGGAGCGCCCATTTGCACGGACGTGCAAACTAACCAATACAGATGCTGTATTTATAGACGACGTAACTACTGCTACTGCTACCCGGTCTATCGAGGGTGACTTGCTCTTTAGTCATTAAATAAAAGCGTTCGTTTCACCTCACTCAAAGGCTGGTACGGTTCAGGTTGTATCACGACTGAGTGACGGACATCATTAAGCATTTTCGGGTCTAGATTGGTGTGACTAGAGTTTTACATGTCGGGTTTATAACGTTGCATGGAGGGGACGACAACATAAACAAAAATTTGAGCAGACAGCAAATCAATGATTTTGACGCCTTTAGAATTCTAGATTTAATTACCATAAATGCGACAAATGCGATCACATAAAGATACTGCTACATCTGTAAAAAGGCCAACATCTTCTAGTCGAATACGTTCACAAGCGATCGTTGGTCGTTACAGAATTTAAAAAAATGCTCGTCTAAAAATGTTTTTCTTAAATAATCGCCAAAAGAAACAGCTTCGGAAAGCTAGACGTTTATATTTGGCGTTTCTACGCTATCGTGTAGATCTTTTTATCGTCACCACGCGGATTTTTAATAACACATAACACCACGTTGACGGTAGGGCTATAACCAGCGGTTTCAGTCAATTGAAACGAGCCATTTAACGCTACTTAGGCCGTTTAGCACACTTCTGCGTAATAGATTAAATTCGTACTATTTGCTTAATATCTTTCCGTTCCAAGAAGAGAACCAGTTGAAGGAAAGCGTAGTTACATTTTATGTATTTAATGAAGGCCTGTATTGAAAATAGCCATGTATTTTTTATATTTGCTATAAAATTTGCACTCATATAACAATGGGCCTCCAGTCAAGTGACGTGACAATTTTAAACCACCGACCGGCGTGCAAATCAACTGGCGAAGCGAAATACATTTTAAGAAAACGGATTTTTTTCATTTTTGTAACCCAGCCTAGGGCTCCGTTCGATAACTCGTACTAAACGCGTAAAAGTGTAAGATGCGATAGCCGCACTGACCGGTGGCATCTATATAGCAAAGCTATTATTCTGTTTGAAAGCGTATACATCCAACCAAGGGAGCTCCCCTTTAGCACACCTATACAGCGGTAAATACATTATTTTCGAGGTCGTACCTGTAGAACTGTTTGGAACTAGGCACAGGTGCGGCTAAAGTTCCATGCGGAACACTACCGATCGTCTTTAGAAAAGTACCGGTTTTTGTTCTACAGTATCTTTATCAATTATCTTTACTTGCGATAATAAGAGTCGTTCAATTCATTCGGAGCTGAGTTTATTATAAAGATTGTTCACAGGAAGGAACAGCGTTCATTGCCGCATAACACTATAGGAGCACGAGCCCTGGATTAGCCAAGGTCTTAAACTAGAGACGCGTATACAGCTGAAAACTGCCAACCCCAATTCGAGAAACATACTTGAAAATTTTCTACTGCGTAAACAAAGGTGTTTAACTTATGCTGCGCGAATGATCATCCTCCAACTGGATTATGGAAGAAGCTTTTAATCCATTGTGGGTACTGCCGAACAAGGTTATTCGGACGTTCCTTCCAATGCGAAGTACAAACCGAGTAGAATGTGCATACTTTCATATTGGTATTTTCGAAGTCAGAAACAGTAGGATACATACCGCGAGTGCCTTCACGAATGAATTGTTATAAAATTACATTCAACTCATTTTATTGTCACCAGCTTTGTGTAGACTGTTACAGCCAATTTTTTGTCAACATTCATTGGTGCGTGTTTAGGGCCGCAATTTCATCTGTCTTGTCCTGAGTGACACGTAATCCAGCAGCTCGATCCTCACGTCAATGAAGTTCTTAAGAGTGTCCTATGGCAGCCTCACTGGCCCACAAGCCCGAAAATGCGATGCGGCAATGTAACATGGTGAGTTTCAACTAAGTTAAACTCCCCTCGCATGAACCCTGTTAGGGTAGGAATGGCGAACAGAGCACCGTAGCGGTATTCATACGTCACCGTTATGAAATAATGTGAATAACATGTATAACTCAGCCTTGGAGGGCACCGTTACATTACGTAAACATCACAATTTTGTGCTGGAACATTGCCGTGGTTGTCTCTATGTCTGCTACAGAAAGAATAGATATAGAAATAAAATAGAAGGAAAGAAACGAGCAAACGAGTCAAATATGTCTGGATTACATACCGAACTGTAATCCAACTTATAAAGTGCAAAATGGCTCGCTTAGGCCGAACGTAGAGGTTACATTTTGTTTTGCTCCTGTGCGCAGGTCCGGCTACCATATAAGTCCTAAGTAAGATCGTTGTGTCTCAGGTTTTCTTTGGTTGAACTGTTTGGTGAAACTAATAATTTACACAACTAAATTTCATTGACATCTTTATTCTCTATTTGTATTCATCAATATTGACAGATTCCGATAAATCCGAGTTTGTTTCTGTCCACAGCTGATAGATAGAGAAAGTGTTCCGACTTGTAAACCTATGTGCTAGAGGTTTCGGTTGTAACACTGCGGCACGCCTAGATCGATTTTTTGCCAGTTGATCCCTATTGAATATAGAGCGATGCCTCTTTAACCATTTGGCATAGGGGCCCAATTTTGTTACAAACCCTAAGGGCTACAAATTGGAAACCGTGGTTATATTTAGAGATTACGTGGACACCACTGATTTCGACTGGCTTACCCTCAATGTGCCTGGTCGAAACTGTGCGTTGAGATTTTCGAATTTCTATACCCACGTGCGATTCCTAGTGAAACCTCTCACGGTATCTGAAATGAATATAAACCCCCTTAAATATTAGTGGAGTATGTTTGTATCGTAAAGTTGCTACAGACTGTATCGTCATTGGTAGCGATGTTAATAAATTGCTACCCTAGCATGATAGAGTCCCCAACCAGGCTTGAAGACCCCCAATTTAAAGATGTATGCCATTGTTGGCACTTGATTGTATGCTGAAGATGAAATACACAGTAGATTTACCGTTACTAATGACACTCACTGATACTAACACGCTGATCACAATCTGAAAGAATTAAACATTATGTTTTACATATATTTTTTACATACCTTTTTTGACATGCTATTACATTAATTCGGGACGCATTGTGTGATAGTAATTTTTCACAGTAAAAATTTGAATAGATATAAACAAAACTTATGTATTTACAAAATAGAATGTAAACCTATAAATTAACAGCCCAGATAATAAAATACTCCAGTACAAAATATTCAACCGTACACACGTACTGGACTGAAGTTGAACGTATTGAAACTCAGAATATGGACAAGTACATCCAGTACAGGATAGGCAATTGGAACTTTATTCTATTATAGATATATATATATATATCCTTTTTTGTCGTTTGTCCTCTTTTTTTCATAGATTAGCTACGAAACTTCTATTTCAGACAAAATTAAAGTAGGATACATGCTTTTTATTCCTATTTTCAATTATATAATCACAATGCAATCTACTAAAGCAAAAGTCATCTAAAGGTGTTTCAAAATATGCACATTTCTCGCAATGAATTAGCACAAACTTCATAGTTTGCTATTACGATTCCGCAATCTGCGTCTTGTGCAGATTTGTGGTCGACGTTCTTGAAATTAGCGATTACTCTATAGATCAAAATTTTGAACGAGTGGTTTTCGTAATTAGTCGAGGAAACAGGCCCTCTAATGTCGTGCTTTTCTCTAAGACCATTTAATGACCCCAATCGGTATTACCGCACACAAAGATAGAGCTCAGAACAACGGTGAAGTCTGCCGAGAGAGGCACGTAAGAACTTACTCAATGCATCGAACTTATATGTAAACGATTATTTTCTAATAAAAATGCAATGACATTGGATTGAAATAATTGTGCAAATGCATACTTCGGGCATTATAGCAGATGAACGAAGCATATGGCCGGTGCTTCTCGCCGCTGAGTAATGGAATTTTATTATGACTATATGAGCAGGAATGCATTATAATATTAACGGTCCGACTATGGTTGGAAGGAACGGAGTAACTTGGCTTATCTGAGTCGAGCAATACCTATGTAATGCCCTAAACAGAGGTTCCAAACATGGCCAATTGCCATTTGTGAAATTCCATATAACAGATGCTAAAAAGTGAAATTTCGATTCTTTACTGGGCGCAATCCAGTTCACCCTTCCAGGACGTAAGAAAAATGCGCTCAGACTTGTCTGATTCATGATCATTTGGGCTGCCTTGTTTTTAGCTGCAAACAAAACCTCACTGTCCTCATCCCAATACAGTGTAATACAGAAATGTAATAAAAGTGGCGCTTCGCTGTAACACGACTTCGTTCAAATTATAAACTCTGCACACTTAATTAACTTTTCTTGCTCATCATTATATCTTTGTTTTGCGGTGTTAATCCAATCAAAGTGGCATAGTCTTCCAGAAGAAGTCGTAGTTGGTATATTTCGCAAGTTTTACTCTCGAGACAGAACGAAGTGTCATTCTTTCTTGGCTGAACTCATTGCGTGGTACTGCCTACTTTTGCTGAGATCTTGAAATATCACAAAAGCCAACTGGGGTTGCTGGTTCGAGGCACGAAATCGCTGTGTAGCACACTACATTATTTATAGTAAAGTATTTATTTATTATAAACAACGCCAGCTGACTTTTCCGACCGAGCTATTCTGTTGGTAAAAAATGAAATAGCCTGCATGAATCCGAAGATAGATATAGACATAGAAGCTGTCCTACCAGAGACGTACTTCGCTAGAAAACCTTCAACTTTTTATTTAACATTTAGGATACACATTTGGTGTTGGTGGTTTTCGTCCATGCCATCGTTACGTCGTTATCTATGTCGCCAAAAGAAAGTAGTCACAATTGCGTGTGAACCTCAGGCAATGCTTATGTTCCAATATTATTTTTCGTTGCCTCGTGCGATATTCGACGAATGCCTTGCCATAAACGATAAGCTCTAATGATTTACACTCTGGATAATCGTGTTAGTCCAAAAGTCCCGCAGATGTTTGGTTCGCAGCACACGATATACTTATGTAGATCTATCTATCCGAGTTTTACGTCCGGCATCCCCGTTAGGGATTCCAATAAATGACTAGTTTTCCGCACGGAACAAAGTATGTCTATGCTCGAATTCGAACCTTGATTACGACGTGTCCCTAAAAATAGCACGCAAATGTGTTACCCATTAAGGTATCACGGAAACCCTTATCGAGAATCTGTATGAGGTTGGCGTGAAACGGGCCTATTCCATACTGTTTGGTAGAGGTGTTTACTTTCGTACCAAACGTGCAGAATTTTCTTATGAACAACACGTAGAGGCAACTTTTTAAGGGAAAACGGTAGCTTCCTTAATTCCTTGTCAGTATCGGAAAATTGAGAACGTTGAGCACAGAAATGGGTGGATCCATGTTTTGCTTGTAGGCAAAAACGGCCTATAATAATACCCTGAGTGTGAAAGCGGATCGTTTATATAATATACTACGCTAGCGAAAAAGCAATACATTATGAACGCAATTCCGATTTCACTTTTAGATCTATCGGGCCCGTCGGATTTTGACTTAACTTGATATTCGATGTAACTATAATTAAAGGTGTATTGACCAACACCTGCTACACGGAGTGGTCGTCGAATATTTCGCTTGTTCAGGCATCTGTAACCATATGATTTATCTCCATGATTTTTTCTTTTCGTCTGTCTATGGACCTGTAACCCCGATTATCAGGTCACGTGCCCTGCCTTTCGATGAACTTGAGGTGAAATTTTCAATTACCTAACTAAAGTTCTCCTGGATTTTGGGCTATGCCTAACCTTTTACCTACAGAATAGAAGACTAATGTTGGGTCTATGTGACTAAAACAACACACAGCACTGGACTCGCCATGGTCAGTTATTCAACAGAACAGTTAACCAGCTTTGCTCAAATCCTACCATATTCTACAAGTTTTGTAATATATTTCTAACAATAATTATTCCTGGACGCGAGCTCTTAGTGAATTGTCCGCACTTTTTGATTAGGCAATAAATGATTAACTTGATTTTTTTTTGCGCTCCCTGAATAATAATTATCCTTGGTTGGAGTAGCTTAACTTTTGGTCGAAGTGCCAGTAATCGTCAGTTCCAGCCTCGTTACTACTCTGATGTGCATACTGCATTGTATGTGTGATTAAATAAAGAAAACCTTTGGACCATATTGACGAGCAGTGACAATTAAAAGCATGTATTTGCTGAAGTGTCAGGTAAAACGTTGCCTAGAATATACGAATGTATAAATTGATAATCAATTTCATGGAAAGCCAAATATGGGCAATCTACTATCTACCTGTATACAAAGTTGAAGAAAACGCAGGAGCAAGCACGGGCGACTCCGCAACAAAACGTCACCATATGCCTTTTTGGTTGAAATGGCTGATGCCCTCAATGGGGTTCTTTTTATTTTCAAGCTAACATTATGTTGTGACGTCTTGTAAATCAGAATCGAGAAAATCGCCTTCCCTCCAGTAGCCTAAAAACACCGTTTTAATCGATGCGAAGTCTATGTCGCGATCAACAGACCTGTTGATATAAAATAGGGACAAATTTAAGGTTGTCATTTCAGCGAGGACCTCTGGGTTGGAAAACTTACTGTCAGAATTTTTCTCTTTTTTTTCTTTGTTAAAATGATCGATGACCTTGTTCTACTATCGTGTCATCGCGAACAGAAGCAAAGCTGAAATATGCGATCTTTGGGCCAAAACGACTGTTGCCCGAATTTTACGTCCGGAACTGCCAATAACCACTGCTTCAGACGACTCGCTTCCAACTGGAAACAAAGTATGTCTCCACGCGGTTTCGAGCTGGTGATCCTTGAGCTTGGATGCCAGGCATCCAGGAATGTAAGGCGTCCTGTATATTTATCCAATAAACGTTGGTGTTTCTGAAGGTTTTCAAACCAATTCGGTTTTCAAAATTATCGAAAGTAAGTCCATCGTACTTTCACTGTATTACTGAGAGAAGGATTTCCTTCACTAAAAACGTTAAGTAAATGCGAACAACCTTACCGTTCCTAGCATTGTTCACAAATCATCGAAGTAATCTAATGCATCAAATATATATCCGTGGACGTCCTGCTGTCCGACAAAGCCTGCGTTCGATTAATATCTATAAAAGTTCAATGTTTGCTCTTAGACTACAATATCAATATCGACTGAATGGTGTATTTAGAATAAAGGATGTGAACGATAGTCTTGTTCCAAATCCTGAATAGGTTAATTTCAAATTTATTTCATAACGTATTGTCGCTTAGAAGACTTGCAGGGATCGTGCTTGAGTAGCGCCCATATCCTGTTAGCTCCAACAAACTGGCTTTACCAGGGAAATCTCCCAGGTGAAAGTCGGGTATTTTAATGACGGCTACTCGCACCTGCAGAATGAACGTTTTTCAATAAAAACCTGTTTTGTGGACTACGATCGTGGAACCAAAAGTAAAGATGTCAAGTCGACGAGTTCTCGCAACAAGCTAATCCTTTGATCATTTAAAAATACAGCAATACACATAGCGTGGGGCAGCAGTGTTTGTCGGACTTTCATCAAAGTTTCTTGACAAATAATAGACGCATATGTATGTTATACAAATGAAAATCAAAGACTGTCAAGAGACTTCCTCTTCACCCTGCATACAATTGCTATATGTACATAAAACTGACGAACAGGTCATGTATACATCCTTAGTTCAGGGTCATTAGAGAGAAGCCTGCGGCTGACTTAAAAAGTAGGTTTGAATAGTGGAACGCGGGTTTATTACACAGATTTTAAGGCATCTTTGAGTGTTGTAAGTCGTCTATAACTGGCTATGTCAAACAGCTTGACGAAAAACATTATTAGCGCATTGTTTTTACGATTAATGACAGGAAATAAACCAAAAAAAAAAACTGCTACGAACAACACGAGAAAAACGCCACTGAATAGTTATCGTTACTATATCTGACGGACATTCATGTCACAAATTGTGTTTCATACAAATTCAAAATCTCCCACGCCCGTTCATTCTAACAAAAATCGACGCGTTCCTGACCACATTTCGGCCGTAGCGTGATGAAACAGGCTTGTCATTCCTTTATGCCTAGGTACGGCTGATAATAGGCAACCAGCATGATTCCTGTGACAACTGCTCCTAGGAAGATAACCGCAAGGATTACGGCCCATCTCCTAAAATAGGGCGCCAAAGGATTAGACTGTATATCATTTTTTATAATTCTAGTATTTTCACAAAAAATATATAGTAATATGTAGAACCATTACCAGTAATTATAAGGGGTTCCGCTATCGAACGCCAAAGGTTATATCGTAGATAGTATTAATTAATCCAAGGATTTCGCACATCGGTGCCTTATGGGTAAATGAATTTTTTTTCTTGAACTCCTTTTTAATTACTGGACATATGACCACATTGTAGAAAAGTTTTAATCGATCTCCTACCGTAATCTTATTGGAATGGTCGAGCAATATTATTAATTTTTTAATTTTAAAAAATTTAATCTATGCTCTAGGTTGATTCAGTGAGTTGTCATCTACTAACAATAGATTTGTATCAGGCATTAGGCAAGCCATTGTGGAACAACGACTAACATGGCAGGTATACTCTTTTATCTCTAAAATATATTTTGTATTTTAGCTTATTATAGATACCCTCACAGATGATAATGATGATACACGAAACCAAGCTACAAGTTTTTTAGCTGTCAACCGCAATATTTGAATTGAGTAGTAATTAAATAAAACGATCTGAAGATGCCTGTAACTTTTTTGTGTCTTTGATTGGATGGGCTCTGAATCTGTCGTCATATCTATATGCATTCGCCCAGTGACAGACATTTGGCAAGATCTTCTAGACATAAAATAAAAACGTTTTCAGACACTTACTCATCTAGACGCGGAGGCTCACGTTCTCTATAGCGAGTGTAACCGGGACTTTCTCTGCAACTGTTAAGTGTTCGTTCCTTAGTAATTAATATTGGTCGAATTTATCTACCTTCATTATTTAATGCAATTTTAGAATTATGTTGGATATTAAACTTTGCTACAAAACAATATGCCTGCCATCCCTTCAATAGAATCTTCACATGCTACAACAATGAATGTCACAAGAGCGGCATACAATTTTGTACGCAACAACATTGAACGTATAACGATAGGAAAAACCCTTGATTACATAATAATTATCCTATCGTAGCTAAAAGTCGATTTACCATGTGTCGGGCTCTGATTTCGCAGTGAGATATTGTGTAACGGTCTCGTTTTCATAGTTCAACGGTACAGTTTCAAACGATTTCTTCTTTGGCACCTTAACGCTGAAATCAAAACGTGCGCAACTAAGTTAATATCACGATAATATGATAATCGACACACGCTCAAAGAACTGACTAAAAAAACAATTGTTCTTGATCTAACGGTCTACAATCCGTGCATAACTTAAAAAAGGATTTTTATTCGTATAATTGACAGACTCAAAAATATTATTGTACAATAAAAAAAAAATAAATAAAACGTTACGTCAGCGTCCAATTAAGCATCAACACTCATTATTGCCTATACCTATAAAGCACTCCTATCTGATTCGATATAAAACGCAGTGCAACAAATGGGGCCAATCCATTACCAAAACATCTAAAAATATTAGCGCTACAATACATGGCTTTAAATGTTGAAGGTGTTACCTCAGCAAGAATGTCGGTCACATAGTTCAAGAGTAAGTTGACATCTTGCATTTCATTCGCAGTCCTATAGAAAAAAAAAACTATCGGCTAATGCGTGACACACGAATGTACACCAAATAACGCTATTTTTTGGTAAGGTGTATCAGTAATATTTCTTAGCAGTCCCCGCAATTCTGCGGTGGCAATATGCTTACCTACCAAATTTAAAGACCGTTTAGGTTCTACTCTACCTCATTACATGCTAGAACGACTTAGCCGACTATCGGGCCTAAATCCTGAGCATTAAATTTCTTTACCAAAGCAAAAGCAATAGCGGAATCTTGAGGCAGCATGCAGTCGGGTAAAGCTTAATTTTCATTTTATCAGAGCTCGGCTTCCCTAACTGATACAACAGTTACATTACTAGATAAAACACCATGAAGGAAACTTACCGAATATAGTCTATTATCAATAACTGCAGTCAGAGCGTGAAATCACCATCAATTTTGTGCTAATAGCACCCATAGATGGATTCTCATACATATTGACAAATAGCCTTGAAAATTTCGCACCCTCAATTGACCCACCTTGTGTATGTCTTTGACCCTCCCTTTGCAACTTTTAGGCCAGTCATCACGGGATTTACTTTTTGCACACAAACCAAGCTTTGACTCCAAGCAGGGTTTCGTTGTAGCCACACGGCAGAGTACGGAAATTAGCACACAGAGAAAAGCGCGCCAAGTTCAAACCTGTCGACGTTGGCGACGGTGTCGTCGTGGGAAGGCTAATGACGAGGTCAGCTAGAAAAATTATAAAAGGAGGAGGCAACATAACCTATTACCAGGCAACATGGATAATCAATACCTAGAAAAATTCGTCGTAGAGGAACAGTCGACATCTGAAAATAACACTTTGTTGATTCGAATGTAGAAGCATACATTAATGTACGTTGTATGGGAACCCAAACTTATTACGTTAATATTAGGTAAACCTCTCAAACGCAACCTAAAATATTTTCTACGTACACGCCGGAACGGCATTAGTATAACATGGCTTTAAGACTTCCTTTTTTTGTCTATCGAGGCTTTTTATTTGTTCGGAGGTATACTACAGAGCCTAATAGATCCTCTTCAGGCACAGTAATATCAAGCAAGATAGAACACTGCCAGGTACAATTGGACGAAACGATTTATTCATTTTATTAGGAGGCATTTAAGCCTTCAACGGTTTTTTTTTTTATAACAAATCGAAATTACCAACTTCGCACTTGTATAGAAAGCACTATTTTCTCTGATAGATCTTCTATATACTTTTTGCTTTTTAAGGCTTTAAAAACCTTCTGTATCAGGATCAGCTACTTCATATTAGCTTCTCGAAATACGATGTCTGAAAAATTGCCTACTCTCAATCAAGTAACTGAGCTATATAATCAACAACCGATTCGATAAAATTAGCTGGAGCCCCATAGAGTATATTAATAGAGACGAAAACCAATTTTCATATATCAGCGTAGAACAAATTCTGAACTTTAACCAAAGTTCAGAGTGTAAGTCGCGCAATAAAACACCATGTTCATGCCAATTTAAAGTTCTGCCTATGCCATTCTAGAATTCGTTACACAATTAACGCTTTCAGCGTTCATTAGCATCTCAATCCAATTCAAACGACTTATGAAAAAAAAAAAAGAACTCTAAAATAGTAACAAAGTGTTACTTCAAAGCGGGTTATTTACTTGTTTATCCTACTTCAGTTTAGAATTACGGCTGTCTTCAAACGAAGCTTGTGCTCGACTAAAGAGTCTACGATGCGTGCTACTTACAATTCATAAGCTATCTTTATACGTATAACTGCAATGGTTGTGCTGTCGGCCTTTTACACTGCGAAAATTTTCATTTTGTTATGCAACGGTGCGTCGGTCTGATGCGAAACTCTTTTTATAGCCGACTCGCAACGGTTTCAATGAGCTTCTATACCGTTATTTAGTACAGCTTCAAGAATTTGTTGGACCAGTGGGCCTTAATACAAGCAAATCTGTAAGTATTGAGCAGGTAATGTGCCGCCAATTCCATTCCTCTTCAGATTTTCACTGGAGAATGAAAACGTGTCTACGCCCAGATTCGAATCCAGATCACCTCTCAGTCATTTCTCACGTCAGAAGGCCAACACGTTTGGCTTACACTACCTCAGGGATATGACTTCATGCAATCAACACATCATACAGAATAAGTAGCTTTTTTTTTTCTTGTTTCCCACTTTTCATTACCGTTTTACTCATGTTCAATAGTAAGAGATGACTCGTTCATAAAAATTGACGTTGTGCAAGAAGTAGGCTGAAGAAATTTTGTTGTGAGAAGTGCTGCTCTGCCAGCACTCAGTTAAAGACACCATTACATGGGATAATACTACAGTGAACTCAATGGAGTGTTAAGTAAAGCAAAATCATTTACAACCTGTACTTACCTAGAACACGCTGTTTAAAGGTAACCCAGCATTTTCTGAAAAGTGTACATTTTTATCCGTATAAAGTGTATATTGTATAAAAAGATGACTCTACTGACCATTCTATTTGCAACCGATAATACAATTTTACCTGAGGGCATCAATCTGCCGTGAAAATACAAAGTGCGCTTGCAGGGGATGTGGACTACCTGATTCTGGGAATGCTTTTTTCAGTGTCCTGAGTCCTGGTGGAACGCTTACGAAGACCATTGAATATTGGTTCGCGTGAACCTTTTGTTCTGTCATTATAAGTATCATCCCTTAACCTTATGGGTCGTAAGTTTAAGGTAAGGCTACCAGTACAGCCGATCTACTACGCGTTGATCTGCAGGCAATCAATCATGTTTCGTCGTGATCCGTCTTGAGATACTAAGGCGATCCCTTATGTAGCCAGAGCGAAAAACCGGTATAAAAAGTGTGTTTTCTAAAATTCCTTTCGTTCTTTTAAGACTACCGTGTTCTCGAGGCAGTTATGTATTTTAATTATTATCCTATAGTAACACAGTTAAGGAGTTTTTCAGCTTTCATTTACTCAATTGGGTTTTGAAATTTCTCTTACTGGTGAAATTCTCGTCGCGTATCTAAGTCAGCCGGAGATAATGAGGCTAATAATTCGTCAATGTTGAATGTGCTGAGTGAATATTGAGTGAGTCGAAAGCGTTGAAGAACTTCACATATTACATAAGATGATCCTGCGATTTTCGATATGTGTCCTAGCGGTTCTATGAAGTAGGACGACCCCCACTACTTCATTTTTACCCATGCATAATAGATTTGCTATCTTAAACGTTCCTTGAATTGATTTATTCAAAGTATATATTCGTTAAAGATCGTCATGACGACGACTCTTCTTCGGCCACGTATCGTGTTCGGTGCCTTTTCTTTCTTCTTCACACCAGGTTAGTATCGATGAATCGCCAGCGAAGGTCCGTAGGTCCATCAAATGCTGACCAGGCCAACTACCAAAGAAAAGGGTCCTGATGTTGCGGAAGTCCAATTGGGCAGTGTTTATCTTCACCTGTAGACAGTGTCATAAATCACAAACGAGCTAAGTAACGGCCACATCAAACGGGTAAAAAAAAAAACTGAAAATATCGACGCGAATACGACAAGGATGTAAATTTCACAAAATGAGTGAGGGGCAAATGAAAAACTCGCGTGCTAGTCACAAATCTGTTGACATAAGATGTTCCCAAAGTGGGCAAAAAAATAGACGTAAAGAATATCAGGCAAATCATGCAAGTGACTCACTTATAGCATCTCTATGGGCATACATTTATTTATTCGGCATATTCAAGATGTTCCTCCTACAAAACTGCAGATCAAAATCTAGAGTTATTGTGACGTGAAAAGAAAGGCCAGTTGACCCGTTCAGTGAAATGATGTACCTCCTCTTATTTTTCAGTTCGGGATTGCGATTAGTGCCGTCAACCCCTATAAACTGTTTATAATCTATGGACATTGAATAACAAACCTTACTGGACTGTGAAGCAATAACATTCTGCTATGCTAAATTTTTTTGATACCGATGCTTTTTTTTTTGTATAAGATTTTATAACAACGCAACTTACAGGTATAAAGACGACAAAAAATCTCTGATCCTGTATGTTTAATTACTATTGCATTATATCGCTATATAATATACTATTGCATACCGTTCGGTTGAATGCAGTGTTACAGTTGATACTTTGCCAGTCGTCGGGTGGGCAGGTTTCAAGTGTTAGACGTTTTGACGTTAAATCTACGTCTAGGCGAAACCTGATCTTGCTCACGTGGAGTTGCTCGTTTCCACCGATATTCAACGAGCTATTCGAACAGCTGAAATTACCCACGATTTTACCTTCAAGGAGATACTTAGGTAGACGATGTCGAAATCTGTAAAACGAGTTTTTCAAAAGTCAATCTTTTGTTTTCCACTATTGTGCTTGTAGATTGTAATTTATGCTTCGCATTATGATCTGCGTGTGCTAATGACGGTCTCGGTGCGCCTGAGTCTCTACCCAGGATGATCTACTCTTCGTTCAAAGGCACCAAAATATGGCAAATACCCGGAAGCTCTTTGTTTAAAGCGTTGATGAATTTTAGCTACCAAGCAGCCCGTAAACTTCTGAAGTTTAATTACATTTTTCACCCATACCGCTTTAGTTTACTCAGCTGATCTAAATTTGATTAGCACTATGAAAGAGCTCGTAGATTTATATGAAATTGAAAAGACAATGTTTATATGGTATTTATGCGAAAGGGTTGTCTTTACGTGCACAAGTTTAAGTTCATTGTTGTTATTATGATTACTATCATTACTACTAATGCTACAAGATAACAACGCGCCGACACGTAATACTCAACGCACTTAAGATCCGCTATCGTAGAACGACGGTCCCTCTGCTAAATTCGAGATAAAATAGAGAATACTAACGCTGCGACTTCTCTGTGGCCGTCAGGCCCACAAAGTGGCCGAGGTAACATCCAGATAGGTTGAAATCTACGCGTGCAATTCACGTAGTTGAAGACAAATGTCATGTTGGAATCGATAAAATTTAGCATTATACCGAGGTACACCTGCGTGTCTTTGCGCCACTCGAGAAAAACGTGCTCCACCGATAGATTGGCTTCCATCTGCAATAAAATGTAACGGAACGAATCAATGCGAAGACAAATTGCACTAAATAAGTTTCCATAAATAGGGAGAAAGTAGTTCGCCTGTCGCACCCGCTGATACCGCGGACACCGTCACTAAAACCCGCGACATAGGTCGTGTGATAACTCGCGACTAGATGATTGCCCGATATGCGGAATAGGGATATTCGCGCAGAGGTTTAGGTAATAAAAACAAACGTGCTGCTATAAAAATTCACGGAGCACAGAAAATTAAATTACGTTTATAGGGGTAGATAATATATGTTGTGGTCATTGGCGGCGGAAATCTACGATATTGTGTCTTCCCAATTGAATCTATGTAACATTTCATTATCTAAATGTCAGCAGAAATATACCTTGTAATGTATGTTCGAGTTGTTCGCGTATAAAACATCTTTTTTGCGACTCTCCAGGTCCGTGCTCACCGAAAAAGCTAAATGGTCATGTTTTTTTATTTTCGATTTACAAGGAAAAACCGAAATTAAGCGTTCATCTTGAATATGCGACCTCTCTGTAGTACAATTAACAGCCTCCGATGCTGGAGATAGCCCTATCTTGACTTGAACGATACTGGCATTCTTCGCTGATGCCAGCTGTGGCGAATGATTTTCTGTTTGTCGAGACTGAGTGTCGTTTCCAAACACCGTAACTGCCAATGAAATCGTTATGGCCGCTGTTATAACTAGCGTATTGCAACGAACATATATGTTTGCAATGTTGCTGCAAAATAACAAGAAATCATAATCGTGAGACGCATTACATTCGTTCGTTTACTTCACATTGTCTATCTTCAGCAGCAAGCCTTATGGAAGTCAAATATCATAGATATCTGTATCAAGCTAAAGCTAGCGCAGTTCCGACCTTTAGGGGGTTGGAAAGAGTCAATTGAGATTTGGCGAGCTTGCGACCCTCACATTTAGCACCGACGGCACATGCGCGTCGCACATGCCCAGGCTCCCAAGAGCCGCCGGTATATTAAAGCATTATACCAGCGAAGCAAATAAGTTTATGCTGAACAATTAAAGCCCTTTAGTAAATATAATTAGCTGTTTCAGCAATTATATTTAGTTGTTGCCAATGTAGATGCCATGCAACCCGTAAACGGAAATGCCAGTTTTGATGATGAAAAAAAAAAATGATAAAAGATTTTCAATAGTCAAGTTCATCTTCACAATTACCGATACACCTGTATCAGAATATAAATATATATATATATATATAAGAGCTTGTCGAAGCGTTGTCAAAACTTCAGTTCCGAAAATAAACCTATGACCTGTTACCTCATACAGCTTGATATTTCAGGTGTACACCTTGCATAGATGAGCGTGTCGGTTAAAAGCGGACGATTCATTATGAACGATCCTGTGACGTTTGGACGTTTAAGATAATAATGTAGATCTCTACAATTTTGATCGTCTACGAAACTCGAATACAGTGTTTATATTTTGAATATACATCCGTCTCATATACACAGTCGTTCGTGTGTTACTTGAAATCAATCTGTCGTTTTATCTATTTTCTAATTGAACGAGACAACTAAAGCAGAATAATATCGATTCGTAGACAGTCAGCAAGGTGCAAAGCAAGCAAAAAAAGCAATATGACACAATGGTATCCATGCTACTACCGGCCAGAACCCTGCTGTGATCGGCAGTAAAATTGTGTAATGCGTATCCTGCCTATTCTTTCAGTGAGTCTTTGTATCGCTCATCGTCAAAACTCGCGGAACTGGGAAAATACCAATTTCCTTCGATGAGAAACTTCAATTTACAGGTTTTTTCTGGAATACAACGCGATGCTTTGTGTATATACACGAATTAGTTTTTCGACAAACGATTTATTGCCAACCTATGCTTAGAAATTATGAGTAATACAAAACGATTATCAAAGTTCGGGGAGGCAGAGCTACTACCTGCGGTTACGCATTTTCTTTAAAATTCATTATTCTCAACTTACCCATTTTTGTTCATTTCCTTACACAATCTCGGCTGGTTTGCCTTGAGAAAGTAAATTGTATTTATCAGAACTCAATATCACTGAAAAGAATTTTCAAAATACTCTGGAGTTTCGTTATAATAGCGGATCAGGTGCCGAATCAGCGACAACCGAAAGGCGCGAATTTTAAATAATCGTGTAGATTAAAATTACACCAAACATAAGGTTAGGCCATAGTTTTATCGCGTCCGTATATTCCAACGGCAGCGGGGAGAATCCCCGTATGAAACATTTCGAAGTCCGCAGAAAGTACCGATTGCCGGCTCGTAACAAGTTCTCTGGAGGCATTACACTCGGAGCCACAAAGTGCCTTTCACTTACGTCTTTAGAGGCAATTGTAAGTAAACTAAAGCAATTCGTTAGTGGGGAGGCGGCGTCTCAAGCCATGGATACGGAAGTTCCGGACGTAAAATTCTGAATACTTAGTCTAAGTTCAATCTCCACCATAGATGCATCAGCATATGTTTCAAATATTACATATATCTGCAGTAATTGTATATAGGTAACGTTAGTGCTTAGAGATTCGATAGTGCTTGAACTCGAGAACTAATGGAAACACCGAAAATGTCTTAAAAACCTCAATGAAGATTTCTGCCGTGAGCTCGCCGCCAGTGTGAAATGAGCTGTGTAATTCGCTTATTATATGCCCAATAGAAATCATCAGGCGAATGCCATGTGTTAAATTATACAGATATTTAAAGGTTCAATACCAGGTTTCGATGACACAACTCCTGTATAGTTTACGCCGGACCTGAATAGCCTACTACTAGATAAAAATGGGGCATTCTGACCCCAACGCCAATCATACAGGTTCCAGCAAAGGGTCAACTTTTCTGCATGGTTTACCAGGCATTACGTTGGACGAATCCTGTTGGATATATCTAGGCTTTTCTCCAAGAAATCTGTGAATCGGCAAGGTAACAATGTACCACAGAAACCATTTACCAACGCTGATATTTGAACCAGCAGTGGTCACATATTCATGGGTATGCCAACGAACTTCCGAATAATGTCTCCCCTTTTCTGCATGTGGCGTCATCACTCATAAGATGATCGTTATACCTAATTCAACTGGGATGAATTGTTCGAGATTGATACAGATGCCTACGCAAAGGCCAAATTCAATAGTTATCTCTACCACGCGCGTATTTTTAAGACAACCAGCTAAAATATAAGTCGACATTTCTTACGAAATCCCTTATCTGATTGTTCGAGTTTTAACGTGGATCTAACCAAAAAAGGGACCCGTTTAAGAACACATTCATATTCTTTCTTTTCAACAATTAATGTAACGGCACGCACTGCATTATCAGGTTGCAACAACATTGCAGCCTGATAATATGTCAGACTATAGACTATTAAAAGGGGCATATTAAACTAATAATAAAATAATAATATGAAAATAAATACTACGTTCGGGCGTTACCAGGCTCTTTTGTTAAAAAAAAAGATAGGTAGTATGATCGTTCAATACATATGGGTAGTTCTAGTAATTTTTTTATACGATTTTTTCTACCAGATTTTTTCTTTTTCGAGAAAAATATCTCAATACATATAAGCTTATTTTCACCTTTTACATATATGTCTATAACAAATCGGCTGGAAATTTCAGTACAATTAACTACGCCGCCTAACGCTAACTTTCTTAGACCATAACCTAACAGCTTCACGGGTGAACTCAGTCCTAATACATGTGTTTACTCAGTGTAAACGAACGATGTTCGGAGGGGATTTTTTGGATCAGCATTGCGAGCGGTCTTCACCTTCGCTTTTTTATTTCTATTTTTATTCGCTTTAACCCGTACTTTTACTGGGCACGATCTATTACCTACAACACAACCTTTGTTTTTTTTGTAAAGGCGGAACATTTTTTACGCAAGCATAGACGGAAATGAGGCTGCTCGCAGCGTGGTTTCAGAATTTCCACTTGCGTTTCTACTAGTGGTTTAATACATCCAAGATATTACGATATCCCATTACGGCTAAACCCAGGCTTTAGTCAATTACACCCCCACTGTCTACCCCACATAGACCGGTAGACCTCTAGTACTACTTCGGATTAACACCTGGCACGGCGGAAGTCGTCGATCACAACTGTCATTACCCGATTGTAGCTAAGCAGCCCTTGCCTAACAGTCGATACAGCGTACCATTATAATCCTATATATAAAGAAGGACAGTGCCACGCTTTGTTTTCGATTGTTCCCGAGTTATTCCATCTAAAACGCTACACATGATTGTATGAGATCACAATTTAGCGATTATGATAATAACTACCAAGTTAGATATTCGCTATTTAATTCCTAATTTGAAGTTTTTTAGGTGGTAACTAATAAACTAGGATATATATATATACATATATATATATATATATATATATAGTAGAAATGCTCCAAGTTTCACCTGTGGAACCTCCATTAAGCACTATATCTTAATATAGTGCTTATAAACTTATAACCATGGTATTATATACGTTCTTAAACGAACGCCATCGATTTTGTTTCAGCCAAGTCTACATCGCATCACAAATACTAATCGAAAGAAATAAAAAATGTTCCGATTTAGCGTTTTCAGACTATCCGTTACATGCCTAAATTTTATCATAGGCTTGTATACTGTGCTTACGGAATGTTGTTATTGGCATCCCATGCTGCAGCGGACGAAATATTAAAAGTATTAGCTATGAGTTACTTAGTTAATCTGACTTGAGTCCTATATTACTTTAGAAACTACATTTAGCCTGCACGTAGAAGCGAAAAAGCAGCGATAGCAAGCCCCTCATGTTTGATTCGGCCTCGTTTGAAGACCTTTTGTTGATTTCGAAAGTTTTGCAGACTTCAAAGGGCCAGTGAGCCGAACATGCCTTTTGTAACCATGTATTAAATCTAGCTTTAGTCCTTGAGGAGGGTGTTATCCTACTTCTTGCGATAGGTGACTAAAACATAGAACATTATTCGTAGCTTTCTTGTATTTTCTCACCTTTCAGACACGTAAAACAATAAATATAATTTTAATTAGTTTATTTTTGCTGCAGAAACACTTGTTGGATTCCTTTTAAGTCACTCCGGCAAAAGTGTATTTAAACATGCTTATAGATATCATGTGGTTTAACAATGACAGAGCGAGAATCGTTTATTGAATTGAAATACTGTCTTTTCTACTTCTCCTGCCCTGGTATTATGTCACTGCTGCTAATATGGTTGCCTGCTGGACAGAAGGATACATCAGGTGATCCAAAGCTTGATGTATAGACACTTCATACCCTGTTGGGGGTTAGGTGTCTAAAGCAATGAGTAATGCCAGCACCGGACCTAAATTTGGGATGTTTCGTTAAATTATATCAGCTTATATTGTAACAAATAATAATGCGAAGATGTCAAACTATCATAGTGGCTCAGTAAATCACAGTTAAATTTCAACAGACATTAGATTTAATGGCATGTCCCGTTCTTACATATGTAACTACACAAAAAAATCCTACCTGCTCTCAAGTCAAAACAAAGGCTTTCGGATTTCTCAGTCTTCAAGTCAAGCTGCTCCGATCCTGAGCAGTGAACTAGCTCCTACCATGTGACGAGAGCGATACGCGTTAACTCAATACGGGCCATCCGTTAGATAGGATTATCATGCTGATGAGCGATTTCACAAAGAGCTAAAACGAATACAGCAGAAGGGGAAAACTTAATGGTAAGCCCCACAGTGCCATAGCCGACGCATCGCTAGTGCCTCAACGAGAAGCTCTATAATGAGGTCATCAAGCAGTGAAACATCGACTATGAAGAACAGCGAGATAATCGACCGCAGGAAAAATCAGCTTTGCTGCAGATCTTTTGGGTCTTTTCAGATATAAGTGAAAAAGAGTTAGGCGCATGCATCAGACATACATACAATGGCTCATGTTTACTGTAACTACGTGTAGGTACTCCTACCACCAATAACGAATTCGTCATATTTACACTACAGAGTAACTCAATTTAACAAAAAAAAACCTTTGCTTAGAAATTAGAAAATTTCTTTCGAATTGAAATTATGCAATTTTTTAAAACACGTGTCGCTTTGGCAGAGCAGATGAAAAATTTTAGCGTCTGACAGATTATCATAATGTTAAATTATTTTCAGATGTGTTTCTCAGATGCTGTTCATCAAATGCTACAATTTCTTAAGTCGTTTAATTTTGGCGCGCTCTTTGTCTGAGTTGTTCTGTGCGGGTTACACCGCCTAAGTTTTTACCGGAGCTTATTTATAACAGATTTCTGCGCGAACCGATCATTCGCGCAAAAACTGCATATCAAACACTATTCTTTTCATAATTTCTCTACGTAAAAGTCGAAAGGTAGGAAAAGATAAAAATTGAAGGCTAAAAAAATATCCTGAAACTCTATAAAACAACGAAGTTTCACAGAAAGTAGATAACAATGAATTAATTGCAGGCTCGATCGCTAGATCACAGAGTTATTCGGATCAATGTATAGCAAATAGATCTAGATCACTTAATAAGCACAATAATAATGGTGTCCCATTGGTTCAGTAGAAGTGCAATTGCTAGCTGCACTATATATGAGAGGGTTGAATGTGACAAAATACGTAAAGAGGGATTGCCGTTGGTTTTTCCTATACCTTACGTCAGGCTGGCATAAATATCAGTAAATGAATATTGTCAAATCGGTAAAACAAAACGGCGACAGGCAAAAGCCACAGCTTCGTCTAATCTCTTCGTAAAATTCGCACCATATAATATGAATTAAGGCAAAACGAGTAGGTCGACCTTATTTTGGCCAAAGAACAATACGCAGCATATATCAATGTGCGCATGGTGTAAGCTGGATGTGTATAAACGCATAACGTACAACTGTACAGATAGATCAAACGGTGAATTTTTACTATCGTGGTATTATATCCGCTTTACCGTACGCAATGGAAGGAAAATATCTTCTGTAGAAAACAGTGCTACCGTATTCAACACGAACAGGATTAGAGCGATATCCTGTGAGCGGCTTAGGCAGGAGTGTGGATATATAAAACATTATAGAATAAATATACGGTATAGCGAAGGCACACGGCGCAATCCTGACACCACAGATATATGTGCCAGACTACTTTGATACTCACAGTCGCAAGCTTTCATCAGGCTTATTTTGATCGGGACGAAGAAAAACAATCGTCGTTAGCAATTAGTAGAGTAAGACATAGTGAAATGTTTGTTTAGCAACGGGTGAACTGCAGACACCCATATTAAAAAAACGCCCCATAAAATGCTTTGCTACGCAGGCGGCTAATACGCTTGGCCTAGCTTCCTATGGATACGTATTTTAGGGAATTCGAAGATTTTCATTTGGATCTGTCAGACCAATTGTAAATATTCCATTTACATGAGTGGCGTATATTCTATCAATCTGTTTTTCGCAGTTGGATTAAGTACACAAATTTCCGCATACACAGATAATTCCACTACAGTGAATCACTATTTGATCTTCTATGGTGCGCAAGTAGTTTCAGCTAAATTTGTTTTCATGATGTACTAACTGTCGCGGCTGCTATCTATGATGTTTTTGGATGATTGCATCTAGTGCCGTAGGAGCTATTTCGGTGCGGAGCTTTCCGTGCATTGCCTCTTCCGCATTCGTTGCGCGACTGTACATCTAACAGGTAATGAGATGCCAGCTCAGAGTATGAGGTGAAAGAAATTAGGGAAAATCCGTGGCACTATAGGATCTAATAAGATTCCTTGGTTGAGGTTTCCTCAGGGCTAAAACGGAAAGGTTTTAAATGACGCCCAGCGCAGAAGTTTGCGCAGGCTTCTGTGCCTGGATGGCATTCCTTGTTCTTATTTTTCTTTACAATAAAATGATTGCCGACGATCTATTGACATATGTTTAGGTTCTATGCAGGACAAGTCATCGTAGCCAGCTCCTAATCTATTCGAATGAGCCGGGAAGATACCATTGAAATTGAAAAAGTGTGTCTATAGGAATTGTGATTTTTTGTTTCTAAGCAATGCGCTCGTAAGCAGAGGTAGTTAAAGTAGTCACTCGAGCTCTGTAGCGCATGACGGTGGCGGCACCCGGAGAAAATGCAGAAATCGATCAGCAACTGCTATTCTGGTTGAACAGATACTAATCGATACGATTCCATACTTGTAAATTCGTTAATATATATTATTATAATTAAAATTTTGTAAATTATTAATACAACACCATGAATTCCGTCCACCATTTGAGCATGTGGAACACTTGTATATAATAGATGTAGATGAACGATATATTTCATTGTACGCCTCGAACAGCACAGCCATCGAAGCGGCCTATGAAGATTTTCATAGCAATTAAAAAGAAATAAAATTTCATTTTTCAACGTACTACTTGTTGAAAGTATTCACATTGTAGGCCACATCATTACTACAGGCAGACTTTCTAAATATTGCGATTGAGTGGACATAACATATAAACGCAAAAAAAAATGGCTTGTACTAACACGATCAAACAATCGTGGAAACAGTCACAGAACATACATTAATAATTATAGTACTATCATCTAATGCTGCCTTAATTTAAGATCAGGCGGCTGGCTCTTGCCAGCGCGAAATGCACCGTGCGTCTACGCCCGATCGCAGATCTAGATCGCCTCGCGCGTCCTCAAGTTGAGCAGGCAAACACATGGTCATCACAACTCCACTGAGACTCTACCACAGAAAACCTAAATAGATTCCATTTCTCGAGGACACAAACGTCGCTGGTTGCCTTTCGCCACCAGTCGTTTCATCGATGGTTACGGTATGTCGTACCTGCCTTCACCACCCGTCCTTTGGCAGTCGATCCTGGGGTGGTGATCAACAACTGGAAATTTGGGGTCTTTGGGGATCCGTCTGTAGCCGTCCCATGGAAGCCTGCTTTTCCATCAAGATGCAAAGTGTTTCCTGCATAGACTGCGATAATATACAATGATGCAGAGGTAACAACTATCTCTACTGACATACCTTTGCTTGCATGTGGCGGGAAAATTGAGAGGATGAATATTGGACAGGAGGGCAAATATTCTACTTGAAGTACTTGACCCAGCACCAACAAAGTTAGCAGCAATTTAATATGAACCGTTGATGATCGCCAAACATTCCTTCGAATCCCAAACAAACAAAAGGTTTAACATTGTTTTTTGCACGACGGAGGCGGTGGCTGAGTGTTATGTCTTGCAAAATGACGTATGTGGGCATGCAGCCGCTTGTTGCCGTTTTCCTAGGCACAATTCGAATTTGCTTCGAAAAAATAAAAAACTATGAAAATACAAAGGGAAAAGTATTGTCTGTTGTGTCAGTATAAAAGAAAATGCACTTTTGAAATTAACAGATAGTTCCGCGCGAAGCCCTCCAAATGCCATCGATCGTTAACTTATTACAATGCTCTTCACTGACTTATTAAGTAATACTCGGACTAATGCGGCCTTTAACTTTTAACTTGAAGTTTCATATGTTTGCATACGCAGGAATCGCTTCAATGTTCCTACAATTTTTGACGTTCATTTGACTTTTTTTTATGACTTCAGTTGTTGCACGCATAATGACATCCGTTACCGTAAAGCTTAACCGTATCTCATAGGATTTCCTAACGAAAATAGGGTGAATTACCTAAACTGATCTTCGATGTTGTTCTAAAAGAGAAACTTGAAGTATGCGGTAGTCATATTAAGTGTGCCAAAGTATCATACCTTGGATTTATTCTCCCTTTTCTCTGGCGAGACTAACACAGACGTTCATGTTATTATAGTTATGATTTTTTTTCTGTTATTTATCTTCTGATTCGTTCGACACAGCTACGCTCTTCTGCATACCGCGATCGAGCTGAAAATTTACGCCGATTTTCTATGATACGCACAAACATCGAAGAGTCATGCGCCCCATCCAGTTTATCCTTTGTGCTCAGTTTCTTTGCCTCCTCTTCGGCCCGTGATTTGTTCGTATTAGCTAACGAACGCAACGCCGAGGTCTGTTTTGGCTTGTTTGTCTGCATACCCGTATTGGGTTGGGTATCAGAGAGACGACAAGGTCGTCGATATAATTGAGTTTACGTTAAATTTGTCGCCCGCACCAGCAGCTGTTCGGCAGAGAGTGCATTCGATTTTACTGTCTCGCGTTATTTTTTCACTCGTTCTTAAGTGTATTATAGAATACCATAAGGAGCTTTTGCCTTCTGAAAAATTTTGCCATCGCGTACGACAAGAGTAACGAAGAATTTGCACTGATGCTGATTCAATATTGCTAAAAAAAACGAAGATTTAATATCGAGTTGGCGCATTGACTTAAGCAGACGTACTCCTTTGGAATAATTTCGAATTAGAGCACGAATAGGGCGCAATCAAACGTACTCTAATCTTCAAACGTGAACCTACGATGTCAACTAATGAAATACGCCTACTGGATTCGTTCAGCGCTTTCGAAGTTGTTCCGAGTGTACCACAAGGTTTACAATTACGAGTAAGGTGACAATTACGAGTGGTTTCGTTACATAGCAGGACTGCCTTCCTTTGAAGCAAACCGCTGCAGATAAAGTTGACAAAAAAAAAGGCTATAGTTTTTGACAATACAACCAGATCATATGCGAAAAATAGTCTTACTTGGTCCCTTTTCTCTTTCTATTTTATTCAACTTTTGAAATGTAGTTTAGTGCGTTTCTCTTATCGTAACATATTATTGGCCGATAATAAAGCAAAATACGAATGCGATTTATTAAGCATCATATTTTAAAACAGTAGTAAATAAATGCGAAGCAAAATATTCTCACTATATACTAGCTCTATTGGTTGTAGCGTCTGCCGTAAATAATGCTCCAACGAAAGGCTATCATAGATACGTAAACAACTAATTACTGTGCGTCGAATAGGGCTATGATTTTTGCTATGCGTTTGTTGTTTTCGGTGATTTAAATTGAGCTAAAATGAGTCGAAAAGGCAAATATGGTCCTTCCATAAATATATCAACCATAGACAATATGTACAATAAAATAAAAATTATCTCGTAACGCCATGTATACGTGTTGGCTGTTTATATAAGAGACATGGAATGCGGCAATAGTCCGCTCGTATCACAAAGCCCCAAGACCTCTTCAGTAGCCTCAAATCAGCTAATACCATCGACTTCGGTAGAATGGGCAAAGCGTATCGGAAGAGGATCTTTGAGCAATCTGCTGAATCAGCGCAATATCAAGTCAAGCACTAGCAGTCATCGGAGACGCGAATGTCAGATACAAGCAGGAAATGCCTAAAAAATATGTTCATCGATTATGACATTGCTAGCAGAACCATAACCATGATACAATTGTAGCTACACTTATCTGTTTGAGTTTTCATTTTATCAATATTTTTGAGCTAATTGCACAGAGCCAAAAAAAAATTACCGTATTAGTTGGAAGAGCTGTACCTTTAAAACAAAAATAGGGAAACACTAGAGAGCATGAAACGTACGTAGGAAAGCAAGCGATGTTTCGCTCAGGTATCGGAAATCTCCGTATTTGTAAACAACAATCTATTGATCATGTTCCAGTAATACTTATAATATTTATTATTAATTAATTACTAATTAATTCAAAAGTCGTTTTGCAAACATTCCTCGATCAATGAACAAATCGTTTCCCTATTCATAGGATCACTTGAAAGCTGTCGTCTGTTCGAAACAGGTAATGGAACTGAAGATACGCACGAATTTTACCATATAACCTACCGAAGAACAATGACTCTTTAACCTGCTTGTATTTTATGTCAAATAGCTGCTACATTTAAAATACCTGTTTGGGACAATTAAAGGTAGAGATCTGCTCTGTTTCAGTTCACTTTTTTCAGCCCGTTTACCCTACCTGACAAGGAATTTAAATCAGAAGGCGTTCGGTCGCTAATACAAACACCACCATCGATACAGGTCTCCGACGCTGAACGCGGTTTCCTCGAAAACCTTGACCTCGCTTCCTCTATTGAATGTTGCACCTATAATTTCTTCTTAACCGTCCTTAATCACTTTCAACACTGAAATTCAATATAATGATGAGAACGTGCTGGTACAAATTCAATCATTGAAAACCACTTTCAGCCAAACGACGCGACCGTTTAGAAAGCTGGGTTAATGATTCAAGTTAGTTGGAGCCTCCTTGTGCCGTCGACTTCCTGTTATATATATAGAGCACTAACCTAATAAATTTAACGGCTAATGTGTCAATGGAACTTCAGCGGAAGGACAAGGTGGGACACAACTCAACTGAAGATAAAATGCGTTGTTAGACTTTACTTGGCGCCCATTCGCCAAAGGTATATGTCCACGCCGGACAAATGTGGAGCAGACGGTCTGAGGCAGCCATCTTGATCCAAAGGTTCATCCATTTTCACGCATCGGCCGACATCATCGGATTCCACCGCAGAAAGCGCGGAATTGGTTGCCAACCTATTTCTTCTTCGTCTCTATTTATCTCGAAGAGAGACTTCACAGTTGAGAAAGTATTAGTATCGACGACTTTTCTGTATTTGACGCGAATTTTAGTAGGAAGTGAAGTTTCGTACAGATGTCAAACGCTGTGATCCCACCATAGTGCGGGATTTTGAAACTGACAGTCAACGAAGAATGCAGGCATAATTTTATATTATATGTATAGGCGATTAGTTTTTAACTGGTCACACGTCTTTCTCCTATTTTTTTTTTTTAGCTTTCAAAGTCTCTATAATATTATGATGAGACAAGAATACGCTGTCTTGCCGGATGGTAATGACGATAATACTCTAGGGTGTATTCTAGGTTTAGTCTGTTTGTGAATAATATCCCTCACGATCTCTGCTTTGGAAAATTTACCTATATTAGAATATCGCGTAAGTACCTCGAATGCTGTGACGTGTACCTTTATCTTTCAAATATTATACCTGGAACAGGCTCCATAGCTACACCTCATACGTTGGTCGGATCCCAGCCGGAACCACCTTCTCACAAAGCCAGCCCCAGGTACAAATGGTATTATCCGCCAAGCTTCATGCCTGACTCTGTCAGAATCTGTATGTGTGAGTTTATGGGATGCCGCTGCTTCAAAAAAGGCCACATGGAAAGGCTGTGATGACAAAGATGATGATGCAGTAGGTGAGTAAATGATCTTTGTGTTACTTCGGGTACCTTTGACGCGCGCGGAATTCCTCCGTAGACAGAAACTCGTATTGCAGGAATTCTGTTGGCTTTCGAGGCACCTTTGGTGATGCGGTTAACTATGCCAAGACTTTGCCAAAGGTGCTTGCACTCATGTTCAGTCATATATATATGTATATACGCACATAAAAAGAATATAAATTCGTGACTGAACGCTCATGAAGAGATTCAGTTTGACCGTAGCAGTTAACTACCTGCGTGTTGCTGTCGCTAAATGAAGATTGTTCTTGCCGATTAATTCAGCACTCAGAATCGGACTTTCCCGTTGGGTATTTTGTAACCAAATACATAAGATGCGGGTAGCCGCTCGGCTCTTCAGATTGCATTTTTTGAGAAACGCATACGACCCTTACGTCTACCATAGCTATTGAAGGCTGTTTTGTCCACCTAATAAAGTTAATACCACAGGCAAGTACGGTACTATAATAGCGTGTTCTGATACCTATAGAGAAAACAAATTATTCTTTTTACTGTTTTTTGGAAGATAATTTCGACGTTCTTAAGTTATTCAAGGTTGCCACTAGAGTATAAGGTTCGTTTCTGTACGCCCGAAGTAGAACAGCTTCCACAATCTCGCGTGGAGTTACGAATATAATAAGAACGAAAGGGAAGACTCGCTAAGGTTACGCCTATTAGGCTGTTTCTTCAGTGAGGTCTTATCTCTAGCGCCTTTATTTCAGATATTCCTTGGCTCAATATTCATATCGTTTGTTCGACGGACGTGATAAACTACGTAAATAGGAGGCGGGTATTATCAGGTTAAAAGTTTTAACATATTTGCATGACACGGGGTGTGTACTCAGCTCAAAATTATCGATATCCACCCCCTTTCACCCTTTACAGGCTTGCTAGAAATGTTGTCTTTGACGTCGGCGTCACTTGGCGAACCGATGACGTAGAAGCCGTCAACTCTCCTGCAGACAAGCTGCTTTAGAATTACTGGAAAGCTAAAGTGTCTTTTCAATTCCTGTTCTGTTATATAATAAAAAATTATTCACTGTCGATAACCGTCAGAAGGTCATTATTGAAGTAACGCGGCTTACGGTGGCGGTGTCGCGTCGTAAATTATACGATAAAATATCAAATATAGTAACATTTTCGGAGAACTAAAGTAAATAGAAAGAAGGCGGCATTTGGGCTGAGGGGAGGGAATACAGCCGAGCGCCTTGTTATACACAGTTTTAACTGTCGCGTTGGGCACGAAGACACCCGTATTTTCCCATTCGCTTTCATCTACAGACAGTTTCTAGTAGCTCGTATCATAGCAAAATTATATCTAGACATAATCTAGAACTAATCCCGTTTGCAGTTAATTGAAAACTTCGAAAACAGATCACATTTTCTTTGATTGGTTAGTGAGGTAAAGAAAAAATGACAAAACGAACAATATTAGTAGTTAATCTACAACGTCTTTATTAACATACGGCCAGTGATTGTGTGGTGACAACGTATATGCTTACCGAGCTTAGGGATAGCAGGTGAGATGATTCAGGTTCGAAACCGGTCGTAGACACACTTCGTTGCGTGCTGAAAAAACTTGAAATAACGCTCAATTACATGAAATAGTCATCTATGGTACATGCTAGGGTAGAAGTATGTTCGAAGTCCAAGTAGATCCTATTTACTTGAACTATGAATGTGTTTGTTTTTAGTTGTGTATAGAGATGTTTCTTAACATTAAACACACGTATTTCTTTAGTGTAAGACCGCATTTGCAAGTTTAGTTGTTCGCATGAAGTTCTCGCGTAGCTACTATCGTTAACTTGTATTCATACGTTGGTTTCTGTATATGCAGAGTCAAGCTACGCCAGTTGAGGTAGAAAACTAAAAGGATGTTGAAGTTAAAACCACGGCCTACCTTATATGTGACAGAGATTAGGTACTGTCTAGAAACAAAGGCAGGGGCCAGTTCTTCGTGTCAAAGTAGCATTTAAACTAAATAAATAGGCAGTATTTGCTTATTGCTTTTAAGGAGGGTTCACTTAAAATCAACCAAAGAAGATCGGCGCCTTTCTCTATACATTGTACAAAGGAGATCATGTGCGAAGAGTCGTATACTAATAAATAAAGAATATATAGCGTAGTGACGTCTGGAAATCGGCCTTTTTTCTGTCGCTCGCTAGCATCAGCTAGAGAGATCTACAGGAAACAGACTGGTATAAATTCAAATAATTGCAAAACTCCGTCGGTTATATGATTATTTTAGGCAATGTAAACATTCACGGGTGCAACGTTTAACATGAAAGCATTATTATAGAAAGCATCATATAGCACTTTGCGTGTTTATATAGGCAATACGAATCAGGCAAGAACGTATTGTACACGTGCATCTATTTCTATATGCCCGAAGCTGCACCAATTTTGAGCGGAATGGTATGGCTTTAGCAAATTTAAATATAGTAGAAGATCTTATTATAGAAACATAAATATAATATTACATGCAGACATTCGGAAAAAAAAGGAAAACAAAGCGAAAAGGTATTTTTCAGTTAGGAAATATATAGTAAGTTTTGAGTAAGGGTTGAGTATATAATATTTCTTAGCATACAGTAGGTAGAATACAAAATATAATTGTATATAAAACATGAAAGTTTAGGCATACATCTATCTGTATATGCCCCAAATATCATAAATGAAATATGATAAATGAAAATGAATCTATGAACTTTGATTATTTAATAAGAAGGTTTAGCCAGGAGCGAGAACTTGATAGTGAAAACTCTGGAAAACTTCATTTTTATATCCAAAAAACTATTCTGAAGAACTGTAATGTGATGGCAAAAGTACCACATCTATCATTTCCAAGAAGCCAAGTACAAGGCGCACACATTGCTATCATCTGCGCATAGGCGGAGCAACAATTGCGACTCAGTCCCGGACCCGGCGTTTTAGTCTTATCGAGGTTATTCCAACAGCTGCGAAGTCGAACTGCGTACCTCACAGCTTGCGTAGTGATATCCCAGACCCGGGAACTGTGAGGCAGTTCACGCTGACAATCAGCGTCGAAACAACTTTACTTACTTCGTTTGCCATTTTTTTTTTCTTAAAATATTCATTTATTTAAGTCAGTTTGAAAGTACAGAGATGTAAAAGATGTGCACACAATTTTAAGCGTATATTCTTTTGAAAATTTGTCGGCATTATTTGCTTAATAAATTATTCAAAGTTAAACATTTGAATTAGTAACCTCCTATCACTACATACGTATGCTTACGAATTGCATAAACCGTGTGTTTGGCATTGCAATACGTCCGCGTATTGGTTTTTGCTTCGCTGCTAATTGCTGTTGGTGCAATGTACTTAGCACTGCAAGACTAGATTATGACGCAGGACGCTTTGAACGTGTCCGTGAGTCGCTAGCAAATGGTTTAACATCATGAAATCACTCCGTCCCTCCAAAAAACCCTTTGAAACGAACGTGGCGAAGGCGGTGGCCTCTAAAGAGAGCACCGCAGATAAAAGGACTGCAGGCCGCATGATCACGTATTCAATAGACTGGTCATCAACTTACAAGCGAGGATTCCGGGTTGAAATGCCCAGTTGTGGCCCAGTGATAACCCACGCACCAAATGTGTGCTGAGGTGACACAGCTGTGAATAACAAAAACTCTGTTTTAGCAAAAATGTGCCATTATCTTACCTCTTAAATAAAATGGATCTTATTGGTACATAATAGAATGATTCGAGAATTGGAAACCAAATTTCGAATTGGATACACTCTGCAAAGCAGGTTTGGTTTGTACGCACGCTTAGCTTATTTTGTTATGCCTGGCTTCTTTCCAACAAAATACTATGCCGCAAAATTAAAACCATGATAAATGAGTGCTCCTACCAGCATTAGCGAGGCCGTATCATCTAACTCTGTGCTTCTTCAGCCCTAAAATTCATTCATTTAAATATATACCTAGTGAAGTCCATTATTAACGATTCGTCGGTGAATAATTTCGTACTTTGCTTGTAACCAATATAGGAACGTATTTTTATTGTAAAAGAGTAAAACATAATAATATCTAGCCCCATAGACTTGTGCAGATCCTGTTTCAACAATAAACAATAAATAACAATAAACGCATGCGAATTCGCCAAGAGTATCAAAAACTTAGTGCTAAAAGGGAACTAGATGTCAATCTCGGCAAATTCTCTTATATTGAAGCCTTTTTTTTTTACCTCATTTCATGCAATTTCCTTTATCTATTTTTGAGTTCAGGATCTCGTGCCCTCAAACTATCGTCGTGTTCTCTCTAGAACACTATGTGTATGTGAGACTGGTTGCTGAGAACGATCTCAAAACGCTTCATCATTTGACTTTCCCCCTAATTTGCCTTTTAGTGCCACCCTCAGGCCAGGCCTTACTCAGCCCTTAGAGGGATTGCGCAACTGTAGCAGCTTCTCTGTTCCAGCTGATGTCATGTCATTAATACTCATGCGCTTTTTTTATCTTCCGAGCTCTCTTCCATCCTAGCGAGTTTGGCAGTGTTACTTCAGCTCTGGCAGGCAGCTCTGGTGTGCAGGGCCCTTGCCACCGTTCTTTTTCGTCTTCCAGGAAGGAGCGGCCAGAGTCAAAATGGCATGAAGAAGTATGACAATCGAGTTTCGTGGCTCCAGGGAAAAGGCGGCTAGTAGAAACGGCAAGATCGCTCACGAAATAAAAGCAAAGAGCTCAGCACCCACATGCTGATTGCTATTCTACTAACTAAAGGGGTTTTGTACGTGATAAACTTCCGTTTGATCGGAGAGCTTCTAAAGGTCGCCTGGCTGATAAAAAGGAGAAAGGAACGAGAACGGTTTTTAAATTCAGTAAAGTGGCAGAGACAGTAGGAAAACAGTCCGTGGCAAAAATGCTTGAACGCTTTAGTTTACGGTCACGACCAATAAAAGAAGTTGAAAACAAGAAACGAAGACATTTATAACGGTAGATTTTTCAGCCTGAAGAATATCTAACACTGTTAAAAAAAAGAAAAGAAAGAAAGAACGACACCTATGCGGGAGTTTTGAAGAAAAAACTAGAGCAAAAAGCCAACCCCTAAAAGCATTACATTGCTGTGTTTAGGGCTGAATAAGTCAGGAATGGGGAAACGGTGGTGATCAAAACACAGTCGTTGAAATAGCTTCTTGCTTTGATGAAGGAACGACAGACTAAGACCTACACACTTATTCCACGTCCCTGGAAGCTTACCATCTGCAATCTAATGCCAGGCACGACGAACCAAAAGGTTACGATCACTCTGGACAAATGGCCAGGCGTCGGAGAAAACCACAAGAGCAAAAAGGATTCACAGGCTACTGGCCCGCTATAAGCGATTGGCTATATGCCCTTCCCGTTCAGCCGGGGACTGCCAAACGTCTCCTGAATATATGGGCTTAACACCTAGTGACAAAACACGTGACGATACTAACCTGTTTGAGATGTCAAAGACTAGGGCTTTTAGGGCGGGGAAAAAAGCGAATCAATATTAACACACGCGAAAGGTGAGAAAACCATCAGAATACTTACCTCAGAACATCAGATTCTCGACAGGACGAGATTCTCGTAAAAACCTTAAAAAATATTCTCATGGACGATTAATAAGATTAGAACAGTGTGCAAGAGCAAAACGCAAGAGTCGGGTGGCATTGTTTGAGGAGTTTCCCGTAATGGTGGCCGAAGTTGTGATGAGAGCAAGAATAAAAAGAACATTTTCGATGAAGCGGAAAAAGTCCAGGTGGAGTCGATTCTGAAAGCAGGGAACTTTAACGGGCATGTATGCCTCTTGGATTCACTAGAAAACAGCATAAGGTCAATAATACAAATAAGACGATGGGATTTTGTCGAATAGTACGATCTGCTGCCATCAGTCTTGGCTCATAATGTTCGCTCATAATAGTATTTAAGGAATCTGCGTAAGGGGCAAAAAGCGCTAGAACTTCCCCGCCAGAGAGTAAATACTTGTTCCTGATCGTTTTTTTGACCGTTAAGAGCGTCCTTAATAGTTTACCTTAAAACAATTCTAGGGACGTTAACTAGAAATCTTTTTCCGAAGTAATCACAAGCTTAAGCTAAGTCTTTAATTATAAAGCTTGGCCTATGCCGGTGTCTAAGAACTGAAAAATCTTTTAACAGATTTTAGAACTGGTCACACATGCTTACGATCCGGCGACTATTGTACACTTGTACGCCGGAGCCCTTGAAATTTTGGCTCAACGGGGTTCAAGTAAGGTCAGAGGTCAAACTGTTTCTAAACGGAAAAGTTGCTTACGTGGTTAGGTACCTAAAGGCCTATATCAACAAGCAGATGAGACAAACCAAAGATGAGAACAGCTGAGGCGAAAACGTTGAGGGTAACGAACTTGCAAGAATCATACTAAACACTCAAGATTCGTAAGATGCTTAAACCAGGCTTTCTATATCAGCGGCGGCATCTATCATCCCGTCCGGTTCACCGGTCTATTTTACCTCTGCAGCGAGGACCGGAAAAAATGAGGCATTCCTAGAAAAGCATCTAACGAAACTCAGCACTGTGCATAAATCAAAGGTTTAAGGAACGGTCAACAGGCAGATTGCTCCAGAGTAAAAGACCCTTTCGCAAGAACTTAAATAGATTAAATGTGAAATACCTTAAGAGAAGAGCGATAGTACAATATGTTAGGTAACTTCGGTGATTTGGCGAAACGTGCGGGAGAACTTAGAGCAGCCCAGGTTGATGCAGACTTACTGAATAACAGATCAGAATTAGGCAGAGCTTGTCCATACAAATGACGTATCTTTCGAACCAGATGCATTGAAATGAACAAACGGAGAGGACCTTAGTCTACCAATTGGAAGAAAACGCGTTTACCGTACTGAGAAACCAAACCAAAATAATTCCGTAATAAGTAGCCTCCTATTCAACCGTAGCACTAATAAATGAGATACAGTATTAAATAACTTATAACAGGTTGGCAGACAACCGCCGCTGAAACAGGCAAGGTATAGATTAAACGGAGTAGATGTGATATCGACGAACCATATTCATCCGTCTAGGAAAGAGGACCACAGTGGCTCGGGATCCTACGGATTATGCGAACCTGCTAGCGTACACTAATGCATTCCGAATCCCTCTCTATAAAAAAAATTCTCCTTGATTCTGTCCTTAAGGGACGCCGGCTACTGTTAGTGCCGCCTCGACGGGCCTAACACCCGTGAGTCGCAAGCTAGAGTACGAAATTACCATAAGGTTTCAGGCTCAGCCGACAGCAACTTAACTCCCCTGGTTGACCCGGTCACGAGATCTAGCGGCACGCCTAGTGACACCTGCTTTTATCTAGCTCATAGGTCAGCTTATGAACAGCGCCGTCACCCCTCGACGTGACAAGCCACTAAGCTGTGCACTAATTAACCAACTTGTGGCTCCCGTCAAGAGTCCACACAAGGGAAAAAGTGGAACAGAGCTCGACCGTTCCCTGTACATATACATGCATGAGCATACGGCCATATAGACTCATCCAGCCGGCTCCTAATTATAGATCCATTTCCCGTGTTATTTTGAGAATGACAGACAGAAAAATAAGTGGAACGCAAGCCTTTTTCCCTACATAGAAGTTAGCGATCCAATGTTCACAGCCGCAATAGCACAGCGTTCTGCTAGGGACCACTTATTACTAATTAATGTTCCATCGCTGTCCGGCTTAGCTTTGCGATCTCAGAGACCTCCTAAGATGAGGAACGGCGTCCGCGGAGGCCTACGACAACCAAGAGATGTATGAGTATAATGGAACTTCCCAATTGTCGAAAACACACGCACACGCAAAAACTTACTAAAGCCAGCCTGCTTACTGACGCGTAGTTTTTACACCCTTGTTTGGCTTTCTAGGGTTAAGATCTAAATCGATAATATGTCACTGTATGGCTTTCAGTAGATTATGTTGTACCTGCCTAAACTATTTAAGCTTAGGATGCGGCTACCCGCTCGCGTCTATCTCTTCTAGCCTACTTTATATTTCGAAAATAAGAACCTGTCATAAAAATTACCTTATTGTTAATTTCATGGTACTCCTCTGACAGTTATAGAGCGAATCTTGTGAGGCATGCGTTCGTTATCAGAACATTGTAACGAAGTTCATCCGGACTCTCCTGAAAAAGGTCCGCTTTCAAATCATTCATAAACTTCCCGTGTGGCACAAGCCCTAACTAAGGTGTCGTCCTGTATTAGGACAAAACGTGACTATTTTCAATCGAAGAAGCGGCACCTGAGGCACTTCGTCACTTAAACGCGTCCTTTCTCGAACTCGAACAAATAGCAACCACAACATATTCTTTAGCAGACTGAGGTTTAACGCTAGTAACATAGCCCAGAATTGTGCAGTGTCGTTCCACAATGATTTTACGAGGCTGTGCAAGCGAACGAGAGCTTCGGCTGAAGGCCTATAAAAAGATAGTTGATTAAATGCCACTTTTAATTCATAGATAACACTTAGTTTGGACAGAAGCAACGATGTGTGTTCGACGTTTTTGCAATAACAAGATTGGAATAATCAATAGCGTATTTCGTTGTTTTTGATCAATGGTAGAATCAGAGGCTGTATATGCTCTATGAAAAAATGGCGATGGTAAAGGGCAGGTTTGCTTAAAGCACTCCGTTTATATAGATGGCCATTTTGCTTTGCAGAAATGCCTTATTTCCGTATCAGTGCGTCTACTGCAATTGTAACGTGTTATGCAATGATATTTTTTGAATTGTCTGATGATCCGTGTGATAATGAACAAGGTTTAGATTTCGATATGGGAAGACGGAACATAGCAGTGAATCTGTGGTCTCGTGTTCGAGATTATCGACTTGCGAGTTTTAGTTATAAGTACTGTTTTTATAAATACATTGGGGTTACTCTATTGTTTTTAGCACACGGATATATAAACCTAATAATGTAATATACTTCACAGCTGTCTAAAATAAAGCTATCTGCAGATGTATGCCGTCCCGTGCCTAACCTTCAGCTTTACCTTATTTGATTAGAAGCCGTCATTGTTAATAGAGAACGAACTACGAGTTACATACATCTTTCTATAATACTTTTCATGCATTTTCTTAATTTTCTTAGAAGCCATTGCATATATTTTCAAACATAGTACCGTAATGTTAAAGGCGCCACCATTACCCAGATAGTGTTTCCAAACTTAGATAGCGATCATATATATATATATATATATGTATATATGTCAGGTTTTTGTTGAATCATTTGAAACACACATATAAGGGTTAAACGAATCCCGCTGTATTTACAAAACTAATTTGAGAGATTTGCCAAGTGTCTCAATGATAGTACCACGGGACAATGAACGGTATCATGTGCAGCACAACTTCTTTCGAATCTGTAACATTTGTATCTCTGGGATCGTGAAAGCCTGCTTCCTTACAAGGTCTATGGTGGAATTAATGCGCGGCAAAGCAAGTAACGACATGTCTGTTTAACCGGTCCCCCCCCCCCCGCCCCCCTCGTTGTTTCTCATCACATACGAGACAAAGAGTTTGGGTTTTTTTCTCCCGGTTCCTGAAACTTGTCTTAACGGCTTCTGTTGCTGACACCTCGAAGCGACAACGTAAGTTCTCGAAAAGCCCGGCTAGGAGATACGCGAGACGATTCCGTGTCACGACTTCGACCCACTGTTTTTTTTAAGGAAAGAGGTTTTATTTTACAGAGGAACGATTCAGCTGTTTGAGATTTTTTACTGTTCAAAATTTTCCTAAATGGCGCGTATCGCATACGTTGTAGCTACTTTGAAATGGAACAAGCTGAGAGCGATCGCCAAGGATAAGCGATGAACCGATCTGATCGCCTATGCGGCCAACACTGTTTTATTGCATCCTTGCGTGCGCAATGAAAGTTCTGCCATTTACAGGAAAAAGCTGCCCCAAGTACTGTTAAAATAGGCAAGAAAAAACCTATGAAATAAAAAGTGTCAGTGTATTTCCCCTTCTAAGTTGTTCGGCTCCATCCATGTCAGATTTAGAGTCAACCTCCTAAGTGCCGCGTGGAGTCGGGCTAGGGCTCGCTGCATTTAGAACCTTTTCGACCCGTATAACACTAACTCGTCTACATACTCAATGACTTCAGCTGACTTTCTTGGCCTTATTATTGATCCAAGGAGGCTTTTTAGCAAGATCGAGAATAAGAGTGCACTCAGGTTGTCTTCCTGAACCGGGTCAGTTGTCTGTGTCGTCATCAATAATTACGCTCTTCTTCTGGAGAACCGCAACAAGAAGTAGAGCACATTTCTAAGAACGCCCATCTCAGCCAGCGGGAACATGATCTCTTCTTTGGGCGCCGAGCAGAAGGCTGCTTCGAAATCGACAAACATCGCATACAGAGGATTGCCTGTCGTGGCCAATACTGTCTTGGCGTCGGCCATCAGGATCCTGCACGTTGTTCCTGTGTAGCGTTCTTAGCGGAATCCACCCTACTCTGTTGCAATGGCATAAGTAGCTTTTCGGTCTCTTAGACTGCAAGCCAGAGAACAGCTCATCGCAAACACTTTTGTTTGCTATTCTCCTCCATGAAGACGGCGCCTTCAAGTTGCTTTTTTCTTTACAGATTACTAACAGGGTAGCATTTCTCCGCTGCGGTGGAAATATATCAATATACAAAAAATTATTTAATAATGCCGTCCACCATGGTGCTAAAACGACGGTGCATCTGAGGTTGTCGTTGCAGATGCGGCGGCTACTTTTAGTTTCCTCACTATGAAGTCTTGCTAAAGGGGACTGTGTTGTATTGATGGGCTCTCTTCCCATGCTGCAGCGAAAAGAGCACTGTGTATGTTATTATATCCCTTAATGCAAACCTTTCCGAGAGATGATCTATGAGGGCCAAGTAGCTAACTGGGCAAGCTGGCATGGTGCGTAAGCCATTACCATGGTCATGCTCTGCATCGGCGATCCAACGGATTTCCAGTTTTTCAGAATACTGCTGCATTTGTAATGAATTATATTTCTCAATAGATGGTCTTAAAAACGAACGCTAAAAAGTAGAACTCCGGCTGTACCTCGGCCATAAGCCTGAGGGCCACCTGGGCCCACTAGGCAAAGTATTCTTGAACCTCACGCCTTCAGGGAGATGGAAAGTCTGTACTATAGACTAGAAAATTTCAACCAGACGCCGCGCATAAGTTTCAGCATTCATCGCGTTAGAGATTGGGAGAACATCGTAGGTACGTTCCAGGAGGTTGTTTACCTCTAAGCGTTGCGGCGGAACTTGGCGCTTAAAACTTCGTGCAGGTGCAACTTAAATAGTGAGGTCTGTTGCCATTGGTATGTCAGCAGGAATACTTGTGCTCTCTGACAGAGAATGGGTTTTATCCAAAACCGTTACCCTTTCTCTAGTTACGTTTATCGTGAAAGGATCGATGTTTTTTCTGCATCTTTTGAATTGGGAATTGATTGGGGACCCAGCAACTAAAATTCACTAGCGTGCCTAGAGGGGCCGTGGTGCGGCTCGATTCCGGCTGGTCAAGGCAGGTGCTGAAGCCGGGCTGCTACCAGACTTAGTCCCTGGCCACGTAAAATAACGATATTTTTCTTCATTAGGCACGGCGTAAGGTTGCCTATCTTATAACTGTAGAAAACGAAGATGCCTCGATGCCTCTACTGGGGTAGGGGGAGGGTCTAGTCCATTTCTTTTTATTGCACGACAGTGCATAGAATAGAAATGCAATAAGTTAAAAAGGCTAGTTGCCCAAGTCTGCGTTAGCGCGGAAATGTCTGTACTGTCCAAAGCTTCCGGAAAGTGGAGTACCAGAGTTGCAGCATTCTCATAGTTCCACTGTGGAATTCTTAGCGTCTTTTCAAGGTTGAGCCTCACAGCAAGCTCCGTGATCGTCCTCGCGAGCGGTTGCAGTGACTCAAGATGTCGCATACTGGAGCCAGCCTTATAGTTGTTAGCGCTATTAGAACCTATTTAACGAAGTTCTCGACCGTCCGGTCGAGGTGGCTTTTATGTAAGGACGTTCTGGGTGCTGCAACTCTGGGCTGTCAGAATTCTCACGTCTAAGAAAGTCTTAATTTTCCTGGCAATCTTCCCGGCCAATCATTTGTCATAGCGATGTTGTTCATTTTCAACGAATGCACCCTGTGGAGCGCTATGGAGAGCGAAGAAGCCAAAATTCTCTGTACCTGTTTTTTTCGCAATAATATCAATCTTGCAAATAGACAGTTATGCAGTCCTGCCTAACTGCAAAAATAGAGAGCACATACGCTTTTTATCCGGGTTGGAAGACATCAACGTCTTCAAAAAGTTCTCCATCTTGCTGATATTTTTCAAATTCCAGGCATTTATGATAACCAGCTTGTAAAAACACAGGAACTGGCTTATTAATGCTGTTAGTATATTTGTTTGCTTTACATTTTCGACGACGAAAAGTCACTGATGTTTCTTTGAAACAGTATCATTGAGCGCCAACTCAAAGGGCTGCACCAAGTGGCTTCGTTCAACGCTAGCGCTGTTTTTTGTTGCGCAAGAGGGGTCAGGCCATCAGAGAATATCTCAAAGAAGTCTTGTACTTTATGGTCAGCCAGCATCACTGGCGCGATATGCGTCTGTTTCGCTTGTAAGTTCGATGCTTACTTTTCAGCTTTATGACTTGATAAAATAGGGACGTCACAAGACCCACTCGTTCATTTGTAGTGTACAAATATCCAAACGTTTTATAGAACTGTTTTGCTGATACTAGCATTAAGCATATACTACGCCATTTGTCTGCTGGAACGATTGTCGGATCAGCTTTATCACTAATCTTATAGGCAACATGTATTACCGTGTTACGCCTTGAATACGCCTTGCGTGCACCTAGGGCGAAGATTTTAACACTGCTTAGTCGATGAATGATTGTGATGGAGAATGCGGCCGTCTTCAGGTGTACGTCGCTTGCTGCTGTCATTGTTTTTGAGTCTGCTAGAATGCCCGTACAGGGGGCTTGCGTTTGCTGGCTCTATTGATGTTGCGCCTGATCCGACGTGATAGCCGCTGTGCCGTTGACTAAGAATTATCCGAATGTGTATTTCATAGCACTGCCCTTCACTCTTCCAAATAGGAAAAGAAGTGCGTAACTGTTCTTGCGGAGTTGATCAGCGCGTTCTCGAAAAGGAACTTTCCACCTATAGATTCCAAAGAATACCAGATATTTTCCATATCTTGGGTCACATGGAATGCAGATGGTTCGATTGGAACATAGCACACCTGGGGCGGCTCAGTGGGGCTCCCAGAAAATGCACAAGGATCGAGGAGCATACGCACAGACTAATCGGCTTATAAATTCGATACATCTCTTTTTTTTTTTTTGCTTTGTTCTACATAAGCTACCTAAACCTAACTACTGATCTAACTTCAACTTTCTGTTCAAAGTATTGATTTTCCGTTTTTTGCCCACTGACCTTAAGTGTATCATTTAGTACCTGTGTACGCCTCCACGACATTATCTCTCTGAGTCCTAATTATCACGATCCCGGAAACAGTTGCGGCTGTAAATTATCCAAACAGCTTTGTCGCCTATGTTAAGCAAGATATAAACGATACATGATAAACTATGCTTATTTTAATATCATGTTTTTACGGTTACGTCGTATGTTTGTATTTTCTAAATTCTATGTACGATCTAGCTGATAACAGGTGCGCATAATGAATAAAAATAAGACGTATATTTTTCAAAGTGGTTCCAGACTACTGAGAACTTGCCCTCAATATCTAATACAAATCAATAGTGGGCATTTCCGTTGACCATTGGTAATACTGCAATCAAAGGCCCTACACTCGGCCATATTGCTCGAATGGTTCCTGAGGAAGATGGGACATGGAAGATCCGAACTGCATCGAGCTAATTGAAAATATATTTACAAAGCGGCTTTGTCATACACGACAAAAACATCTGTTCATCCGTCTCGTTTGCTTTACCCATGCCTCGCAGCCTCGAGGCCAACAAACAAAAGATTTGCTCAACCCGTAAGAATTCCAAGGCCGCTCTTTGCTCCCTTTAGCTCTATTGTGCTCCGGTACATGCGGAGATTTACGGCTTGCTGATCCTTCATACGGTCACCCATGAAAATAAGTGTTATCAATAAACAGAGAGAAAGTTTTAGGCAACGACGCTGATTGAAGATGGCTGCACGGCTTTGTAGATTACAAATTCAAAAGACTTAAAAAAGACTTGGTGAAATCTCGATTAGAAGAAGTACTGAGAGTGGGATAAATGAGAGTGTGAGTGTATCTATCGAAAAAATCTGATGGGAGCGCTGAGCGCATAGCTGAATAAATAAGGTATCATAAAACGGAAGAAGGACGCAGCTGGACGAGACGAGCCGAAGTAACAGCCAGACTACGCCATTTTTGCAATGGCTGCGTTACTTTGCCGTGTAAGTATTCATGGACATATGTTATGATCACTAAAAACTTGTTATACAACCAGGCTTTTCGTATAATCCGCTGCAATATAGTTCATAAAAGACGTCACGTTAATGGTATCTGCAGGCGCGTTAATTTTGTATCGTAGTACATTGTTACACTATAGCGGTGTTCGCTCCCCACTACCATTTTGTAATTTAGAGGTGCCATTTATAATTGGTTAGTTGCAGAGCACATAAGCCTGGGCAAGCCTTCGCTAAGGCTAACGACTGTATGGGTTCTAGTTACGAATCAAGAGGTTACATATTAGAAACGATGAAGTAAATGTAATCGATGTAGAAGGACCCTCTGGTAGTGAACGGTTATACATATGGTCGCGCATAGTTACATACATATATAACCCTACATGTAGTCCTCAGCTGTGCTTATTTCGAACCTCTACGCCTCGCTGTTCTATCAATACTCTTCGATTAAAGAATTATCGCCGTAGTGGTCGTAGAAGCCTAGATAAAGCCATTTAGCGTCCACGATTTATGCCCTCGCTCTAGTCTTTAACGATAGCTCAACATACATCGATTGCAAAGTTCATCACACTTTCAATACTCACATGTATGGACGATGACATTTTAGCGGGGAAGTTTATTATGCTTGTCCAAATTGGCTGGACAGATAATGAAGGGTTTATGCTCGCAGACATCTCCTAGCAAGAATAATCCTGTTTAACTTAGATATTTTTACCTATTGACATTATGTGGACAGAAATATAATCACTGTGGTAGTAGAAAAAAATATACTGTTCATTAATATCGAAGAATAATTTGTCTTGTCAATAATTTGTTCGGTAATCCTTAATTATGTTTGTCGATCGTTGAGAGATTTTTTAGGCCCAGTGCCGATGTACACGGTGTTTAATAGATGCATTTTTCTTGTGACATGAAAAACCCCTTAGAACTAGCGCCTCCATAACAGTCTATCTAATAGCGACTAATGGGAGGGGTGCTACGCATATATTAAGCCAGACTGTAGGACTGCCATAATCTAGCTGAAAGTACCTGTCTGCTGCAGCGTCAAGTAATAATACATTGTTTATAGAATTGGTTGCTTGCTTATTCATACTGTTGTACTCCAATAACAATTCTATTTGCCGATATTTTCAGCGGGACAGGACATCAATATAATCCGTAAGGATCTATAGAAGAGCTTGACTTTTCCCTTATACGTAGGGATTAGCAGGACATCATGAAGAAGGTTTCGTGGAAGTATGTACTCACATCTGCAAGGAAATGCCGATGACTTTTTGTTCATCAGAGAAAAATTTAACTTATTGAGTAAACGTCAATATACCTTTACTCAGTAAACAATTCAAGCCGCTGCCAATCAGCTTGACGAAACATCTGCCCTGTATCAAGAAGCAAAGACCTTTTTGTTGTACGTGTTCCATGGAGCCTGTGTTTTCTTCTACCACAATCAAGGGTCGACATTAATTCTGGCCGTTTTTTTCCATAAACAATACTCGTAAATAAAACAATAATAACATAAACAATACTCGTAAAATAGCACGTATTGTATACCATAATCATGGTGGGCTGTTTCGCGAATCGGTGGCTCTTCCCAAGTACGCTAACGTCGTTCCAGCAAGAATAGATGTGACCGTTAGTATACTATAATATTAATATTGACAAAATAACGTCAACGTTTACAATTGTATCAAACTCTATGAATTCTCTGTTTTGCGTTGCTATCGACTGGCAATTTTCTCCGTTATTATGAAATGATATAGAAACCGAGAGAAGAAACGAAAAAAAGCTTAAAACAATTATGTAACAACAATACAAATAAAACACTGCATTTTCTTGTCACAAATTTTGACGATACTCTTAGTTAAAACGGTGGTTTATGACTATTAAGGCCAATTAAGTGACTATTAAGAAACACTCCTATCTGTTCTGACCAAAATGCGATATGCACATACACGTACAAGGGCCAAAATGTACCTGTTGCGTTCTCCATTCTGATCGTCTGAATTAGAATTATTTATTGAATAATTATCATTAGTTAATGAAGAGCGATAGTTATTAATGAGGAGCAAAAAAAGATTAATTAAGTAATGGAGCAAGTATCTGTGTATACGGCAGCGAGAGAAGTCTCGGACGTGTCTGTCGCTTTCCGTACTCAGCTGTTTTCCAGAAAGCCGGGCGTCGATCTCTCAGTATCTATCAGGGGATATGGGGGTTTGAAGACACCGCTGTTGTTAAGAGGGATCCGGATCCTGGCCATGTAAGATAGCCCAGGAACCAGATAGGCAGAATGCGATTAAAAAAGATGAGAACCAGCAACTAGTCAATCTAGCTAACCGTTTTTGAAACGGTCTAAAGGGGTAGTGCAATCAAATACGAAAAACGTCCTAAAAAACTTCCTGAAAAAACGGTCCAAAACATATAGTGAAAGGTAATCATATGTTAAATGTGGAAGGGAAATTTCAGTACTACGTACTCGGATAATATTTCGACTACCCCCCCCCACCCTCCCCTTGTACGGTGGCACTTTTTCTTTTCGCCTTCTTTCGACTACCCGGACTGTGCAGGTGATTGATAGTTCTACCAGGATGCCTACCATGTCTTATTTTATAAATGTATTTCTCCAGAATGAATTTGACACGTAAACTCTAACACATGCTTCGGATGACTTTCTTCTTACATACTTATTTTCCTTTCTGCGTCGACGCTACAACCAGAAAGCAAAAACCGTATCGGTGACACCTGTAAATTCCTGTAACATGTCTTTTTCAGAGTTGGGTTCTATTTCTTCTTTGTGTACCAGCAGCGTCTACAAGACTTCGTATCTGGGTTGGTATATTCTAGCAAGGCCTTCCAATTCGCAACCATTTTTTCGAATTTCTTCCCTACTTCTTTCCGCCTGCAAGGATGCAATAGTGGAATAGGCCACGTATTTAAAACATAATTTCAGTTCTCTTCAAGGAAATGCACGTGGGAAGACCTTGTGACGGTGAACTTCCGTGGCAAATCTAATTCCTGTTAGCGTCCTTACTTGATCCGCTTGGTCCTGTGCAAAAACTCAGTCAAAGCGTTCGAAGTACACTCATTGTGTACCGTTACAGAAACGTATTCCGAAGCAAAAACCGCACGTTAAGACACAATAGCATTTCACGATTAAGCACGCTCATTACACGCAATTCATCCTTCCTTTTGCTCTTGCAACTTATTTTCATGGACTGTCTTAGCTGTTTGGCTGTGTAGAATCGAATACCACAAACTTTCCGTAGATGTAGCAGGCTCAGGCGAACAGTGGCCCTACTGGTTTCAGGCCTTGTCCATGGTTTACGGGTGCCACGAATGTAGCACTTTGCCTGAGCGCTGACGACGAATGGGCGACGGCGAAGAAAAAGCAGTGCTACACAAAAGGAAGAACTGGGGAGCATTGAACAGCAGCAACACGTACATCGGAGCTGTAGAAACAGCAAGAAACAGTTGCTTCTGTTCACGTTGGAGGCGGGACTACGGGGCAGAACCGGCTAGGACCGGCCTGCAGGCCAGGGATAAGGCCAGTAAAAGGCGCAGCCTTTTTGCCAAGAGCTGTTACGTGCGCGCCTAGCTGCTTACTAGCGTTCGTGTATCAGGTAAAGTGGCCTGGCGTCGGCGACGACCTCAGGGAACTATAAAGACCAGTTTCGGTCGGTTGGTGCTAACTTCTACGGGTCTGCATTACAGAGACAGCGCCAAAAAAGCAAGAAAGGCCTGTCGAATTCACGCCGTTATCACTCTCTTTATCGCTCGTTTGAACAAGTAACGAACATGTCAGGCCAAGCAAGCCACTCGGTGGGCTGACACACAACAAAAAAATCGAAGTACCAATAGCAGTGGTAGTAGCGTGGGGACGTTAACGACTTTCGAGCAGCGGCTACAGCGCGTCGCATTTCGCGCGGAAACCTCCATGCGCCACAGGAAGAATGGCAGCGAGCAGCAACGACAGTGATCGATTCCCCTCCTAGAACATCAACGAGTCGCACTTCCACTGGGAGAAAAGAGAAGGGACTAATGGAGAATTTACAATGTGTAAACCAATGAATGAGATTCGGATCAATTCGAATGTAGGGGATCGTCGTTGAAAATTCCGCGGTGAAAAGGAGGTTTTACGCGGCTGCTGAAGCTCAAGCTCGATAAACAGGTCGTCAATATATATATATATATCGAAGTGTAGAAGGTCGATTCTGTTAGGCCCGCCTATCTAATAGCTCCTTTTAGTTGGAAAATTTAATTAGGATTTCAGGGCAGGTTTTGTATCGTTTGAAATTACAGACTATTACAGGCTAGGGAAAAATGATCAGATGTCTTGCGTCTTTCGCTGGCCAACGTGAATACATGTACGCGTTGATTGGTATTAGTAATGTTTCCCCGAACTCGCTTCAATCGTCTAACTTTTGCACCCTTCAAAGTTGCACGATTTTCAGTTAGAGAAGAAATTATTACAATTTTATAAGCATGAGATGTTTGCATAACTGTCCATTTGTTTACTTGTGTTAATTTGTTAAACTCAAAAATACACCGACAGTGATGTTAATACTGCACGAGAGAAACACATATTTCCGTGATGTCGGGTCCAGAAAGCTGTCGTTTGAGCTTCACAACTACAACACCAGACAGCACGGGGCTGTAGGAACGGCAAAGCTTTTATCATCCTTCGTGAGCAATTTATGCTACGATCTGGAACGTTTTACATATTTCACTTGAGATTTCTTGACACGATTGGAAGAGCTGACTGGCTATCAATTGTGATGACCCGTTGAGATATTCGTTGACTGCTTCGGTCCAATTTCCAACTTCCCAAAGTATTTTTTTTTTTTCGAAATGGCTATCATTTGGAACAGAACTAATATGGATTTATTTACTATTTATGTATGTACAGATCTTTACTATTAAATATACATATATATATATATATATATATATTCAGCAGAAGCAGAAAACAAGCGTTGTGAACGCTACTATGCTAGCAAGTGATTTGCAATACAATATTCTCTCTCGAAATCAAACAAATCGCACCTGAAGTTCGTTGCGAACGTCGTTGACGGCCTCAGTGTCATACATAACATGGACTATATCCATTGACAACATCCAGGATTCTCTACTGATCTGTGGTGTAACCATACACGCATGTAATACACGGCTTCCTCAGGTGACCGCTCATTTTAACGTCGTCATAAGACATTACCCCACATGCATATGTACGTGCGTTTGCATGGCGCACGCCATCGTAAATCTCGCTGTAACGTTTGTCTGCATGAAGACCCCATACCAGTCGACAAACATTATTTGGCCTGCAAGGTTCACCAGGCTGACGTGTTATAGCTGATTGGTTTATAAGGTTGGCTCATGTTGGCAGGCTGCTGTTAGTAAGGCCAAGTTGGGTCCTCATTTGTGCGTGGACCTTCCTCGTGACTAACTTATCATAGAAGATAGCAGAAACATCATTACTCAGGGGTCAGTCGCTTTTACTGGTCTAGTAGAAACAACACAATAGTCGATCCGGTTATCACCAGGCCCACAATATATATAGAAGGGTGTAAAGTTCTTTTGAATTTTTTTTCTAGTTGTAGGAAATATTTTCTATTTGTAAATTGTAGGGGAAAAAAAATTATATCAGTAAATTTGTAGAAAACTATTCTCTTATGTGATAAAAAGGGGCTCACGATAACTCACCCATTTCCGATTAAATATTAATTGAAGACATTTGTGTCGTTGGCCTCTATAGTCCTTTACATTACATAAATCAAGGTAAGATTACATGAAAGGAAGTCAGACCTTAACAAAGCTCTTTTTTTTTTTCTTGGGGAAAGGCTGTAAAATCATTTACGGTCAAGTTAAATAGGTCAAAGATTATGATATATCTAGCACAGGTCGATACGAACTTCTGCTACAGTATATGAAACTACGTTTTGAATGGCCCAAGTATCGACACGTCGAAGAATTTTGTTCGAGAAGTGAGCAGGAACAGTGATAATGTGTGCACAGTTTTGCAAAGCCAATTCGATTGCACTAAAACTTATATAACTGCTATGGGCATAAGGTGGCATAACCTGGGTGCCTGATGCGCGTCTTTTTGAGTGGACTGTTATGGTAGTCGCAGTTGACAAGCATACTACCATAGTAGTACAAATATCAGCCTCGGCAGAAACTACTACCGCAATTGCGTAGGCGGAAAAGTAAGGCATTAGGGATATAATATGGGATTAAGGGAATATAAAAAAAAAAATAATACTGTCGGTAATGGCTGCTTGCACGACTGCCATGTCGTTTGTTAGGTCCGTTGGAAAAACGCTCGATAAGTCCTGCAAAATCTATGCCAGTCGAACTCCTAGCAAGGGCAAGTTTTCATGCTTTATCTAAAAAGAGGGGCCTCCAACGTCTAGCTCACATGGGATAAGCTGAGAATGCTACACTAAGCGTGGCTAAGCACGCTTTTAGTTTAATGTACACATTGACGCATGTCTACTAGACTGCTATATGCTTACTTGTGCAGGTATTTAATTTAATATATTTTCTAGATGTACTAGTCCGTATGGCCATCTCATACTGGTTCATAGAGGTGACTATATAATATACCTTAATGTAATGCTTTTGATGAAATGGAGCTTGCTTACAGTTTGCCATTGAATATGTAGCTTCGGGGCAAACAACTGTGATTGAATGATGGGTTGGCTACCTTGCTTCGTTATCGTTCAATAGAACTTCCTACATAGCCTTACCTTTTGAAATCTAGACAATGAAAAAGCCCAGTAAAAATTTATGACCTGTATGCATTTAAAAGATCGTGAAAGTTTAAGAGATATTAAATTTCAAGTAAACGCTCTCTGGTAAATAAGCGGGCTGTGTGTCATAAAGATATGAATCCATCTGTTACCCCAAAGATCAGATCAGATCCTTTCTACAAAAAGAAGAAACAAACTGCTGACGCCAAACAGTACTTTTATCATTTTCAGGATTTAAGCGAAAATCCGCTATGATCCGATCCCCAAGAGCTGGCCGAACTTCCGTCGAGGTTATAAACTTTTCAGGTCTCCCTAAATCGGCAGTGTACAGCATCCCAAATCATTATGCGGTTGCAGAAAAGGCAGAAGTAGGTTCCACTATGGCACAGCGGAAAGTCCACGACAGAGAAAAAAAAAAAGAGTGGAAACGGTTAGGTTAATCCCTGCCATGCAAAAATCAATTTCCAGTGATCCTTCTATCACGATCAGGGCACTGGTAGGCAAAATAGAGTGAAGATACAATGTTACATTTGTTCATAAAAACCTCAGTCGCAGGTCGTATGTCCTAAAATGATGCACTCTGAGAGCAGTGTAGTCAAAAAATTTCACCGACGTTGTTTGCTACTCAGTTCTCTCAACAATAAAACAGCAGGTCTTTTTTTTTGACGAGAAATCGTACGTCTTTGGCGATAATATGAACCGCAGAAATTATCACGGTTCAGAAAATGTGCCTAGTATGGGTAGGAGCAAATTTTCAGTCAAAATTCTGAAAACAAACGTTCGGTGAAACAAACGTTATGCCATCAGACCTTTTTTTCAAGAGAGGCGAACGCATCACTAAAAACTTTTATCTGCATGTTCTACAAATTGTCGTACAACCGCGGACAGCTGAAGTGTTTAACGGAAAACTATACTTCTCTCACAGACTAATACAAACGGATTAGCGCAGGACCGGTTGCCTTAAAATCTAAGCCTGTTCTGGGATTAACCCATGTAACCATGGAACAGTCCAGATTGTGACCCGTTGAATTACTGTATATGGAGCCTTACTGAGCGAGAATCGGTATGTTAGCGTCGACTCGCTGACTTGTGATACTAAGAAGGCATTCACAGAATTGCAAAGGGAACATTTGAAAGGGGCACAAATTAATTATAGGTGTACATGATCAAAAATGATACGTCCAGCATACATAAGAAATTTCTGTTGAAATATCTGTTTCTATTTAGATGCAGCCTTAAAAATAAAGCATAAGAAAACGTCCTAATGCAGGTGCCGTACCCTTTATATATATATATATATATATATATATATATATGTATGTATGTAAACTCTCTAACGTACACTGCTCGGGAACAAACCGGTCATATGAAATTTGTCTACAGAATAAGATCAAAGCTATCTACTTGGTTGGCACATAATTCTGGGCCTACAGGTAGTCGTTCGTGAAGTCGTCCTATACTGTTCGCTCGCCAGAGACCAACGATATTTGGATATTGTCCAGGCCCACTTATCACGGATACTGACTTCCCTATAGGTAGTATGAGCGAAGAAAACAGAATAGAAGATGCCGTTACTTCAATAATTAGATACAGTGGACTATCGTATGAATAAGGCATAAAGAGAATTTTTGTAATATAATATAAATATAATGCAAAGCTGTTGTATATATATATATATATATATATAGCAAATTACGTACTAGAAATGCAGATTAATTAAACGTAGAAATGCGCATACATATTTGTAACTTACTTTGTAGTTAACCTTAGTATTAATGTTGCGATCGATCTATTATAGATATGATTTGAGGCTGCAAAACAATTACTTTTTTCAAAAACCAAAATCAGGTGGCCCATATGACACATATGCCGCTGGAGATAAGGTCACGGTAACATAATCGTTTATCCATATTTGCCAACCGGACAAAAATAGACAAATTTCAACATGGTGGAACACTTATGGCCACATGCAGCAAAACAAGATGCAATAGCCACATCAATGCCAGACTTTACAGTGCTGGCAATATATATACACACTGTAACATAACGCACTATGCCCTGACCTGATTGTAACCTTCTTTTACATGAACATAATATTTACTGCTTAAGCCTTTTTGAGCTATTTGTCTTTATATTGCAACACTATTTAGTATTCTATTTTTGCAATTCATGACAGCTGGAACAATAGAAATATAGATTAGCACAACTTTAGATAGTAACTTACCTCAGGTACGTTAATAGCATCGGTATGCTTTGCCAGCATGTTCTGCTGCAGTGCGCTAGTTGATATATAACAAGTCTTCAGCGGGCGGTAAGGTAAAAGTTGGATTAAGTAAAATAGGGATACAAAACGCAAAAATATTCATCGTCTGACTTGAAGGCAAAAAAAACTCTCATTAGAGCCGTTCTATAGCACAGAGTTTACTTTCAAGTCCGTTCATTTTCAACTCGTTATTCTACCGTACATAGTCATTACATATGTGTACCGTTCTTACTATTCCTCGTTTTTGCCGGCTTGTTTTTTGCATTGTCTAATCCGTACAATTTAGCAGGATCCAAGTCACCTCTCTATGAGAAGTATGTATTCCATTAGGCTCAGTTGTCATTGCATAGCGGACCTGATTCCGCCGTTTTGTTTACGCGAAGCTGGCCTTTTTTTAGACCTCTCTGTATGCTGAAATTCTTGGAGACGTTTTACTAGTCGAGACAGCCGCCTGCCTAACGGCCCACACTCGGCGTCGAGCGAGGTTTTTTTACGTCTCTATCGTCGAAGGCGTTACATTGGTTGTGCGCTTATTATTTAAGTGCCCATGCTGCTGACTGTTCGTTCGAAAACGAAAAAGCGCGAAGTAGAGGGGGCAAAGTAACGTTCCTCTCACCAGCGGAAGTCATGAGTCTGATGAGCTGATGTTGCTCCGGGTTTCATTCTATCTCTGTAACGACCATCTTAAAATTTGCAGACGAACAATACATGACAAATTCGTTCAACGACGACATGGCCAAGATAAAAAAAAAATTGACCGTCCAAGGGCGCGACGTGCTGTAAGCTAGTACACCGGGTGGTAATAAACCGTAGACTGAATAAATGAATGCCGTTAACCAACCGGACGAATGTAGAGCGTCAAGAAATGAAAATTGACGGCGTGCGATGCTAAGAGAACTACGGCGCGCCAAAGAGAAATTGTCCTAAAATGAGCAAATCAAACTAGCCATGGCTAGTAAATTGGATGAAACGACTTCACGGGAGAACCCTTTACACGTACCAATGGACCAGGACACAGAAAAATTATACTCAATTTTACAAAGCTCAGCTCATCCATGGATGCCTCCGTGTGGCGTAAAATGAGCCAATCCTAATTAGTTCAGTACTACTTAATCCTTAGAATTCTGTTGGCTGTACTTAACTAGTAATTAATTAATTAATCTAAATTAGACCAAGTTACAGGTAATGGCTGATATTTCGAAAACAACTCTAGTGAGAGTCGAGTTCAAGCATTTGATTATGACACGAACATTCCTTTATGCTTGTAGGCTTTCCGGCCTGATTTACACATCTACAGTTCTGCGGTGTTGTTATCAGAAAAATCCGATTTGATTAGAAAAAGCCATTGCGAGGGCGGTTCAGGTGTGTTGATACAATGCTTGAGCCTCCATAGCTTTCGAAACCGTAAATTACTGTAGTCTGTAGGTTGATTGATGGCATTTGCCAAGTTTTTGAGCTTGAATACAGCGAATGGTGGGTTTTGCAACTGGGCATATAGACTAGAGGAAGGACTAGTTTCCGAACGAATACTTTAATAGCAATGATGACAATATTCGATACTGCTAGACTAGACTATTTCAATATTACGACCTTCAATCGGCCATAACAAAATCATAATATCTCCACGGTGCATTACCCAGTGGTTACGACTACCTAGACTTTGACAGCTTTTGTTCAAGATTTGTACGGACCTCACAAATTGCGCCAATAACACACACTGAACGCCGAGTTCGTCATTTTACTCGCCTACATTTCTCATAAATGATGCCGCGTTAATTGCTAATGATTACGATCGACGAATACACCATTGGGATAAGCAGCATCCTTATCGAGAACTTTGTTTCTATACTATCGTCCTACCAAATCCGTTCCGTAGAATCAAAGACTATATAATTTTCATTCTAATCCGATCAGGCCTAGAAAGACTCTGCGACAGTCGTACAGCCCGAAGCAGGTCACATTCAAATATCCTCGCAGAGCCTTGGAAAGTCCTCGTCTTTCATTCCCGAACGGACTCCACAAAGGCCCTGACAGATTATGCCTCCCCCAGCAACGAACAGACAAGAGATAAAGGCTTTAACGCTCTTCTTCAAGTACTAGTTGAGTTCTACGAAATTGTCATTAATGGGCCCCTTCGACGTCATGCCGTCCAGCTATTTTATGATGCCAATCTATTCGTCCTTGAAAAGAAGAAGGGTTGCATGCAACGAATCGAATATGGCTTGGCATTGCGAAGCCTAGCAAGCAAAAACCTTATGAGGAAGGCTCCTGAAACCGTGGTGGGCCTGGTACACAGCCAGCCTGAGGACTATATCAAATATCCGCGTAAGGGACCCAGGCAGACCTCAGAAAAAAAAATGGGCGAAAGTCACTTGAATTTTGAACGAAGTGTGAATTCTGCAAATGCATTCAGCTGTGCTTCGCGTAATCACCTATTCGAGGAGGTATAGCCAAGGGTACCACTTATGTATCTGATGGTTTATTAGACGTACGATTACTTAACAAACCTTTTCTAAGGCTGTGAAGTTTTAACGAATGCTATCACCATCGGAGTTTCAATGGGGCGACCTTATTGGATTTATAGCTTTTCCCATAGCCATGTGCGGACTTTTAGCGATGCCTGAGAGTGAAGTGTGGTGCTTCCGCGATAAATAGTCGGCAAATTTGGCCGAGATTGCACTGCAGGGCACCAAGAGTGTAAAGCAGCTCTCTGCCAAATCGACCCTTATTCTAAATCTCACATACTGATGAAAGCAACCGCCTTATGTTCAAGTCGGTTACAGTATCATTATCACAAGCATTAGCATTTGCAGCCGTACCCATCGAGAAGGAACTGACACCCTTAAGAACACAGTTCCGTTTGAGGAAGTGTTACAAAATTTGCCGGGCTAAAGAGCGTGATTTTCAGCCTGTGCCTGATGGATACACATCAAGCCTTATACCTGCGTAGTCTTTTGACATCTTGATTACGATACACGTTCTGAAGATTACCATTCCCACTTAGGACAACTCGCACAGGACAGACTCGCTCCTCAGTCAGCGTCCTGAAACACTGCTTAATAATTCAGCTCTCGAAACGGCATATACTCAGGTTATTATGCCTGTCTGTGGAGGAAGTATTGGCACAAGAACTGCAGAACACCGAGTCGAAAGTCAATCTGGGATCAGCATAGGCCTGAAACGCTCCACTAAAGCCGTACGCTTCACCGAAATAGCGTCAGATATCGAGGTGGCTAAGTGATTAGGAAAGGAGCGTTAGGAGCAGCTGCGTTAAGTAAGACATTGCATCTGAGTAAACAATAGAACATCAGCTTGATGCCAATACCATCCAAATAGAGCAAAATTAATTCCTAGGAAACACACAATGTAACCGCCCAGACCACTGTTGAAACCAGTTTCCATTCCAAGGAATGGTAAATAACCTGTCATATGCGTACACGAAATTAAATAAAAACTAAATTCGCAATGCTTCCAGCTTCGAACATATCGTTACAATCAACCACCTTCATTAATGTCCCCTTTATACAGCTTTTGTTATCTCCACAGGGGGACACAGACGATGCTGCAAGAATAGCGAGGGTCATCGCTTAGTTATGCTTTTATCAGCGGCTGCGTGTCTTCTTAGCTGGAGCGGTGGTACTATATTAAGGGCTCTACATATTGACCGGACAGCATCGCTTCGCAGACCCAGCAGCAAGCCCGTTACGTAGGATGGGGTGTAGTCTGTGTTCTGCAAAAAACAGCGACAAATTTAAGATACTCGATAATAGTCTCGGGAGCCGCGGCGAACGCAGAAAAGCGCCATAAATGCTGGGAAATACAAAAAGCATCAGGGGCAGTTGATCGTGCAGTTTGTCACATGTACACCTCTGGAACGATGGGTGAAGAGGCGATTGAAGTCATCGCTGACCTTTGGAATGGGATCTTGTAAGGTGACAGAGACGGATGAAAAGTCTTCGTTTCATCTGCCTATATACACTGTACCTGTTTGGTTAATGAACACAATTAGTAACTGTTTCATAGATATAAATATATGTAACATGTCTAACCAGCTAATTAAGAACGCATAGACTATTATCTGCAGAAACGCATTTAAAGGTGTATACTGTTTGGGCAGATCCTCTCAATATTCCTTGTCATTCTTGCAGTTTCGAATGGAATTACCAGTTATTAGAATACATTGGGTAAGAATTAGCGTAAAATAGTAAATAAAGCAACTACATACCTATGTATCATCATATTACTTGGCATTGTCCCTCCGCGGAGAAGTTCGCTTTATCTGAATATGAATGGCTGTACTCGCAATATCTTAAAAAGATTATCTCGAACCTATCTGGCGATCCAAACCCCGCCAAATATGGCTTACAAAACTATCAACAATAAACTAGCTCCGTTTCCACCATTGTCTCCCATCTACATACAAGCGATGCTACACAGTTTGAATCATCTAAGCTACCCCGCCATCAGCGCAATGCTATATCTTTACGTCTAAAACCTGAAACCTTGTACGTAACACATATGACGAGTACGCAACGCCCACAGCTTTTCTATACGAGCCTCACGTAATCTAGCTAATTTGCTTCCATCCTGCATGACCGCACCTATACAGGCAACATCAGGCTGAGTGTTACTCATAATTATTTCTCCGACTGGTCCTTACGTCATCCCCCCCCCCCCACCCCGTACCTTAGTTGGTACTCCCCAAAAAGGACATTTCTGATATAATGAAACTCCTTCTCAGCCGGCGTAAGTCAAAAGAATATGCGCATATATGGCGCAAACTATTTTTTTTTCGCATTCCTTCACCATTCAAGTAACTTTGAGTCTTTTTGGTGTTTGTTGGCTAAAGCGTATGCTACTGACACATTTCTGGATGGATAGTTCCTGCATATTCAGGATACTAATAGCAATAATGGTTGAAACACTAATCGGTTAGCAGACTGAACCTAGACAAGGGATCTTTCTTTTTTTTTTTTTGCTAAATTCATGCTTGCAAGGCTCGTCCACAGTACATTGTAGATAGACAACAACGGTTCAGCGTGGAAATATGCCAAAGATTCGAGTGTGGCAGAGGGCTGCATTTTAGTCAATGTGTTCGTCACCCCTGCTTTTCGTACGCGAATGCCCATCCATACGATACGTGTATCGCCCTCGCTCAAAGTCGTTCACAACAGCTGCCTTTATAGTTGTTGTTTCCGCTATGAGCTGTCCAGACCGACACCGCTAGCAATTGGACCAGCCGCCGCAACAATTCCTGCCAAAAGATAGGCTGCAGGATCGCGTACCGAACTGTAGGGCTAGTAAGTCTCAGCATGTGCACCCCATCTTTGGCCCAGTCGTCTACTCTCATTGTCGCGCTTGGTTTTGAAAATCAACGAAGCGATGGGAGAATGACAGGACGATCGAGGCAGAGCTGATATCCTCTAGCGTGTCGGTCTGAGAGAAAAATGAAGGAGAAAGGAAACAGAGAAAAAAAATAAAGCGAAGAAAGATGAATATAGCGAGAGACATGAAGAAAAAAGATTCCTTTCTAGAACAAAGTATTCTTTTGTGAATATATTCACATAGGTTCTGTGCGTGTACTCACAGAGGCGGACACCTACAGCAAAAAAATGCAGGACTACATATGTTTGACTCGCTTCTGCTTGAGCTGGCACTAGCCAAGGTATATGGTCGACCTTGACAGCTGAGTTTCGACAGTGATAGCTCTAACGGTGTACCGCGGTGTGGCATCACACAGACGAGACTTGTGTGGGAGCAAGGACGTATGAAAACCGGGAGAGCGGGCGGTGGTAGAGGGGTCTGCAAAAGGCCTCAAAAGGAAGTTGGCCAACTTACGCGGCAATTTGGTATTCGCTGTCTAGAAAAGCTACTCGTGAACTGCCGGTGAACAGATAATAAACATTTTTCATAAATAAAAAGAGGGCAAGAGGATGTTATCAGTCACGTTTTCTCATATTTTAGCCGCTACTGAGCACAAAGATCAACAACGCGCAAGCGCATGCGCACACTTTAAGAATTATTAATTAAACACATAAGGAAATTCGGGATATGGTAAAAGAGAGCAAGATGCGGAAGGTGTTTTCCACAAAAGCTTTATGATTGTTGTCGGTCTAAGTTGGGCGACCTCTCAGCCACAGAGAACGACAATCACAAGAGTATTTCGTGAAAAGCATCCATCGAAGGTTACACGAGATGTTATATAAAATATACGAGGCGCAGTCAATGAGATGAGAAATAGCTGCGGATGCAAAAGGCGAACGATGCGTACCGTTGAGCAAACAACATGGAAGCTTCAACTCGGCTTCTACTAGAGAGAAAATGCCGATTATTATAGTTATTTCAGCCTTTGTGTAATATTTTGCCTTTTGAATTGGCCGTTTAAGTGAATTCGTCATCTGAATACGTCAACATAACCTGATGTATCCTGCGTCGTTGCGTTTTACGTATTTGCAAATGTCATGCGTACAACCTCCAATGTTAGTCCTTTTATATATAAATACAGTAGAGGCCAAAAGGCTGTTGTGAAATATCATTGGCAATGTTTCTAAATGGTGTGCAGTTACCACTTAATAACAAATGAACGAACACGTTGAGTTTTACCTTCACCAAGCAGCTTTTTTAAGTGAATTCATATTCACTTCTTAGTCTCTCGCTCAAACACTCTTCGTTTGGCCGTATCGCAATGGTACTTTTTATGTAGCGTATTAAAGCGTTGGCGTCTGAGTATATTTTCGGAAGGGGTACAGTCTATATTCCATAAATAAGTGTTATTCTAAATCTCACCGGCTTGTAAATATTGGGAACGACGCCCGGTTTACAATGTTATACATTGAGCAATAAGCAATAATAATAAAATCAGCAGTACTGCTGGTCCCAAGATGTGTTTGTACAACAGAAACACAACTGTTTCAGCTTACGGAAGGTCTACTTGGTGACATGTTGAAGTTTCAACAAACTTAAACATGTTGGCGGCGCTTCTCCTATAATAACAATAGTAATAATAGAATATCTACAAAACGGTAAGAAAATAATCTATTTCTGTCCTTTTCTAGGTAGTGCCAATATAAATATTACTGTTCCTTATCTATAGTCCCTGAACTAAACAATTGTTAGCAAAAATGACGTGCACAATTCTTATTTTATTGAAGGTACTTTGGTTAGTTCGAAAATCCTAATTTGGTTCTACTTCAGATATTCTGAGCACGTTACCTTTTCGATGCTTGTTCAGACTCAGTTGCGTTGGCGACATTCTGACAAAGCGAATTGATTACGCGGACGCCAGCCGTTTACTTTGAACAGGGGGGCATGGGCGTCAGGGGGCGCGTCGTCAGTCTAGCCCAGTAGCCTAACGAGTAAACGGTTAAACTACCGCTGAATAAACGAACAAACCAAGGGGAAACAAGCTGCTAGAGCTCGTAAAATATAAGCAGACATAAATTGTTTATTTAGTACTATATAAACGAGTAGTGTAAATCAACAATAGGCGATGTTTAGCAGTTACTCGGTATTAGCATTATTTAATAGATGTTTAACATATATTGGGGGCGGACAAGAATGGAGAATTGATACAATATAGATGGAAAATCCTAGCCACAAGTAATGATTCTACTAGGCTGCTTTTGTCAACAGTATCTTCAGATAGTTCATTATTACCTAGAAAAAGCGTCGAGCTTTTACAGAGAGACCTTTCAACTTCGATGTAACTTTTTCTCGAGTTGCATAACACCACGAACAGCTGCGACTATCGTACGTGAAGATACAAATGAATTTTACCAGCGTTTATTATGGTCAACATAACAGAGAATCGCCGAAGATCGGATATATTAGTCTAATGTCGAAACAATTTCATTCCTGCTGCATTGAAAACTGTTTTAGCAGGCTTTAAAGTTCTCGTGAACAGAATGATGGGGCTAATCTCACACTTCGATGACATCCTTCCTGACACCTGGTACCCCTGGTATCTTCACGAACATGTTGAAATATATATATATATATATATATATATATATATATATATATATATATTTCAACGTTGTCAAACAGTTATTGAAAGAGGCTCGAACATTCAACTATAAAAACGATAACACTTTTGAGAATGGGCCGTTTTGACACGGCCTGATTGGGATCAGTACGCAACAAATTGTAATTAATGGCTTTCTCGTTGATGGGGTAACCGTCTAGCGCTCATTACCATGGTATTCACAAGCATATATGCCTGTTCCTTTACCGAACAAGTCGTCAGCTTAACGTGTAGTACACAGTTCGTCTTCACGGGTACCTCCTAATCAAAATCTAGGTCTACCTTTAATGTCTATCGCTTTATAAACTCGAACGCTGATAGGCTGCTTTGTAATTTTAATCAGCGAATAAGTATTTACACAGGTCAGTAACGTGTGGATATCGAAAGGGGAAAAGCATTAACTACGCAGACATGTTTGTACCTATTTTATTATTAAATTATTTATATTATTATATTATTTTTAAATAATTATACCTAACTAACACATACACATTGTAGATTATATATGTACAGGTGTGACCTATGTTAGGTTAGCCGTTTCAAAATAGATTAATCCCGTCCAAGAGACTCCCTCAATGTCCGCCCGCGAAACGATTGATGCAGACCAACGCAACAGGAACGCATTCAGATTTTAGTGGTCATTCAGATATTCGATAGTCGATTAAATTTATTTTCTATCTCTGTGTCAAAACGTTTCCCTGACGCAGCTTCTATAAGGCTTATTTTCCCCAATAGATCAATACGAACACCTGTTTATTCACGAATAGAATTGTTGGTGCCTATACCCGAATTTTTTTCCGCCATTTTCAGGCTGTTCCTAGACGACCTCAAGTCAATCACCACAAGCAAAAAGCTAGGCTGCGATAAACCCTTCCAGAAAATCTAAATATACATAATATTTTTATGTGAATCGCCATCACGTTCCACTTTTTGCCTTAGTCTCTCTCTCTCTCTCTCTCTCTCTCTCTCGGCATGAGTGAAAAGTTTGAAACTCGTAAATTTTATTCAGTGAATACAGGAAGCGTATACCTGAGTCCGAGCCTCTTTCTACTTATGGCCGTTACTTATCCTCACATGTGTCTTCTTGATGGTTTATGTTTACTTTGTCGGTACCTCAGTTCTTACACTGATGGCGACCGGACGAACGGGATTACAAATTTATTTATAATTTATTACAAAAAATTATCACAAATTCAATTCACCTCGTGCAGGGAATAACTTAAAGGATCCCCGCAGGATTATACAATTGGCCCAGTGGTTCCTGGTCTTATTGATCTGTTCGGAAACAAAAAGGAACACTGCTGAAACGGTTCGCCTTCTAGTTCAGGGTAGTCAGACGCTCGAACATTTACTTTTAGATACACAACATCTATACTGAAGTACACCCGAATACGGGAAAACGCCGAATGAAGCCGCACGTACGTACGCGTTCAGCAATTCTGGAGCACACACATTTATGCTTTGGGTTTGGGTGGCGTGGGAGCGCCGTTGAGGATGATATGCGTCGGCAAAGAACGCTCTGAAAGAGAGCGGCCGATGATGCGATAAGCGGCATAGGAAACTAAGCGGAGGAATGGGAAATTTGCCTTTCGCTTTCGAGCCAAACGTTCGCAGTCGCTGCCAATACAAAGCGATCCGACTTCTATCCTTTAGCCGATTTGAACTGAGACTGTGTATAAATACGACTAATGGTCTGTTTGAGGGATGGGGCAAAGGTAGGTAGGCATACGTGTCCGGATACACCAATTGACTACGTGACGTAGCATAAATAGATGAGTTCCGTTCGCGTTCAATCTTCGCACCCGCACATTATTTATGATTACTCGCTTTTACAAAACTTCATGCTGAATAACTTCTTGTTGAACTTTTAGCGTTTTATGTGACATCGACGAACGTGTACACTTCAGTGAAGCTGGTGTAAATGGATTTTGATCTGTGACCATGTTTGTTACATATGCGCTTTTTCTATATCTAACATATCAATGTTTGAAGCATCAACGCGAAGTAGAATAGATAGGCTTATAAATTAGCGGTTGAATGAGGTCCCAACAGAGCAATGTTCACAAGACGATATGATACGTGGGCCGAAGTTAAAAAATTCTCCAAGTTATATAACGAAGAAAATTCGTCCCCTTACCACAGCCAATTATTGAAAGTGATTCATGAATTAAAGCCAACTTTCCTTTTCACCGCAGAAGAATACGCTTTATCTTTTGGTAGCACACTTGAAAACCGAGGAATATAATGCAAAGGAAAGTTGCGTTTGCGTACCGTCTCTCGGAGCGCGTCGCAGCGAAGGACACTATGTCCACTCGCTAGAGGGAACAGCCTTGCGGGCCGATGCGTTATCGCTTTGCAGCTTGAAAAACAAAGAAGTCAAAGGTCTTTTCGAAAGATGATGAGATTAAAAAGAATACTTGGAACTTCCCGCCATAGGGTATATTTGATTGAGGGCAAGATAGCGTGTTCTACCAGCCAACACCGGGGGGGGGGGGGGGAAGTTTTCCGTCTCAGTTAAGCGCGTGTTCATCTTGCCAGTCAAAGGTACAGCGTCAGCTGGCTATTGCGTGGCCTGCTAACCCGATCGCTTTGAGCCCAACAGCGATGGCCGTTTTCACCGTGGCGTACGGTAATCTGCTTTCGCATGCCTTCATGCGACTGACCTTGAATGCCTAGGGAATCTTTTGGCCTGATTTTCGCTATTTAACACTAAATCGTGCAAGTACAGCATACATGTACAAGGTGGGGTAAAAGTCACCTAACTTGAAGAAAATTATTTGACAGTTTGAAAGTGTTCACTTTCTTTTTTACACTTAATTTCAATACATTTTACTCAAGCTGTCGTCAAGTGACCTTCACTTTATATATATATATTGCAAGAGATCAAGCTGGATCAAAAAATTTTTGTGTATCGTAGGTCAATTAAGTAAAAGCGAGCGAAGCAGATTATATATTAGGCTGTTTGAGACAATTCGTCCTGGCGGTACCGCACGTGAAAATCCGAAGCACCTATCAGGAATATATATATCTTTTAGCTTTTTGGCGCTAAGTGTACTAAAAAGTGTTAATGTTGTTACAAACTTAAATCTGTTCATAAATATTGTTTTGTGAAGCTTCGAGATTCGCCATCGTCTAACAACCAATTCATAGGAACACTATCCTGATCATATTGGTAAAGACCCTATTCATTGATTGTTCAGTAATCGCTGAATCAACTAGATGCCACTTACTTGCTCAGCAAAACTCCTTTCGAACAAATTTATCGTCTACTATTATCATCGTATAACCGTAGGTTCTGCTGAAAGGTCGCAAATATTATGGATTAAAATAAAGAAGAAACATAGTTATTCTTTTAGCTTGCAAAACGTACATATATTTCACAAAGAACACTCACAGAATGTCACACGTACATACTCTAGCATGAGCATACTCGCCAGCCGATCACCTTCTATCACGTACGCTAATTGATCATAGCATGACGGGTGCGTCGAAGACTGCAAATTATGACATTTCGTACTCTATGACTGCCTTTGTGAGGTGCGAGTCCATATCCCTCGCTCTGTCCGCTGGGGAAAGAATTAGGGGGTCGCGCATTTCTTAACGATTTCCTATCGGTCGTTCTTTCGTCGAGGCCGAGGGTACTGCTCAGTTCCACGAATACATACCTAGAGACGTTGGATATAAACGTAGATGTTTTTATAGCAGGACGCTGAGAACGAGTGAGGACTGAAGCCGGAGATATTTCCCGATGCCGGAGATGGGCAGTAATAGGCGCTCGGTACGGTGGTCGGACTGCGGGACGTCTTGATTCGTCACCGCTCGCAGCTGAAATATTTAGTAACCATTTTCGTCGATGCCTTATTGCGTCCTGGTGGGTCATTAAAATCTACCTTCTCTACAGTGTACCACTTTCCGTGCAGACGCTAGCTTTCCGGAAAAGCTTCGCTGAATATTGAACTACACTAAAAATCCAACGTTAGTAATTTCGGAAAACCTCCTGTCCCATATGATTAACTGAAGTTGACTCGAAACAAGCGCATTCGGGCCTGAGTCTCACATTAACGAAAACAACGTACCTATAGCAAAATTTTATCGAGGTCGTTGGAGAGTTAAGTGATTCATTGGCGTAAGCTCAATATTCGTTTCCGACGTTTTCGACCCGTAACAAACATTGAGTAACCGTTATAACCGTTCTGATACTACTTCTAAATTAATGGTGATTTATTTATATACGTGCATATAATTTTTTTTGACGTTCTAGAAACCCAGCTTGGTGTAACTAAAGGTGCTGTTCAGTCAGACTCAATAATACAAGAAGCAATAATAGTATGCATTTTATCTGAGTCTCTCGCAGAATTGCGCCTGGAGAACAACTTACACATGTACCCTTGCTTAACTTTAACTGTGTATTGATCGGCAAACCCTATGTTATAAACCAGAAGTGGTCTGTTTTGTCGTCTAGGCTCAGTTCTCTTTATAAATTGCAGTGCATTTACGTCCAACAATATGAAAATGACATGCAGACAGTCTAATATGTTTAGTACCCTGTATACGTCAACATTGCAGCAATTACGATAATTACCGTAGAGCGTTTTACGTCCATATACTTTTCGTGATATTGCGTTTTAAAAATTTTGTTACTGACGAGTAAATATTTACGGATTCAGTTGGCCTTCGACTAATATACCTAGTATACGTTGCCTCTTGCTGAACAGGTCAAACTATTTACCGTGGTCCTATGTCACCGGAGTTTTGCGAGTTTTTTGGCATTTCTTTTATAATTCTGTATAGTGATATATGATTTTCTTAAGTGACGATGCAAATATATACATCTTTACGCGTATAATATGCATAGTAACGTCTTCTCGTATGATGCATCTGGAATAATGTATAATAATCAACGTTTATAGTTTTCGGTTTTTACACATATATGTACAGTAACGTATAAATCAAATATACGTTATTACTAGATCCATTTCGTTGAATCCGGAAAGGCTGTTGTGTTATTCGTAACCTAATTTCAGGACCGCTGAACGTACCGAAGTCTGAAGATCGTCTGAGTTTCCAGAGAAGAGTACGAATAATCTGCTTGTTCTTCCTACTCTAAAATGTCACTTTTAAATTTAAGAATATCTAATTTGGTATCAAAAATCTGACATTTTAGAAATTTTCCCCGCTAACAAAACGATAAAAGGCCTTCGCATCCTTTTCATGACATCTAGAGGCTTTGCTCAAAGATTGGTTCAACGCTGCTGTACGAGAGATTTTCTTCGTTTTGTCAAAACTGGCCACAAGTCAGGTGTTCACCATTTCCATTTCAAAATAGTTAATTTTAGATATAAGAGCCTGTATCGTATGTTTGTTTAACTCGTCGAGATCTACCTAGCATTGTCAGCAAGGAAAACCCTTTTAGAGGAAGCACCATGTTATGGTTTGACCCTTTAAGGGGTATTCTCAACTCGATCTAACAAATCTAAGTAAGGAACATGTACAGCATTTAAATTTAGCTCGTGGAAAATTTTTTATAGACATCAACAACTATCTTACCATGCAGATCTTTATGTAAGCATTTAAATGCTATTTTGCCAAGACAAAAACTCCCGCTAAAACGAATTCTGCTAAGATGCAGTTCACCTTAGCCCCTTCAACTTTTCCCTATAGAAGATAAGACATTCCCATAAAAAGGCGCCTAAAAAGTCTAGATAAAAGAACACGTCTCAGAAGTCGAACGAACAGCAATAGCTACTAGCAATAGCAAATACATTCAGTATAGTAATAGAGGGAACTAAAGTTTGACTCAACTTCCATCTTTACAAATACTATACTATTTATTGTGTGCGCGCGATCAAGTACTACTTCCATTGAATTCGATTACTATTTTGTTTTTTAGTTTGTTGTTTAGTGCACGAGTTATTTATTTATAACTTTTGTTTTGGCGTAAACTTGTGACGATAGTAAGAGATGCCTGTCTATACGATCTCTGACTATACCTGCCCCCTTACCGGTTCGAGCTGTTGCAAACAGTAAGTAGTATATATATCGACTAAAAACGTTTCGTCTCATAGTTTGCTGTCGTATACGTGTCTTACTTAAATATGCGACATTTCTTCTCCTCTCGTAGAGGATGGTCAGCTCAGGATGACGGGGTGGTAAGGAGCGCTGAGTTTAATGGGTCTGCTACGAGTCTTACGAGACACCTACGCCCATGTGCATCATATTCCCACAATATTCCTAAAAAAGAACATTGGCCAACCCTTGACTTAGACAAGTTTATCGAAATAGTATCTGTTATCAGAGAGTTGACGGGCCGCATCCTGCGTTCAACGTACATTTCTTAGTTGAGTAATAATTCTTCAAAGAGAACTTTATTAGTCAGCAGCTGATGATGAATTAATTCGTATCTTTGGTTACATCCATATTGGGGTTGCATGTAGTTTTATTTAGCATTATTTGTTCATAGTATGTAGGTAGTGGAAGAGGTATTTTGTATAGTTTAGCATTTCAGCTGCAACCTAAAAGTGAGCGTAAACACACTGTGGTAAATAGAGTCGCTCAAATCTATTAATGTGATTCAAAGGACTTCGCCTCTGGCCAAAGGGTTGCTGTTTACCTGTGTCGATCAAGCTCCTCGATGGTCGTCCCTCTAAGTAGCACCCGATCTCTTTCGCGTTCTCCTGGATGATAATCACCTGCAGGATAATGTTGAATAGTATTAAAGACAATCATCTGTCTATATCTTGCACAGACGACCTTAACATAATGCGATGTGTTTTCCGACTTCTGCCTAGTTTTCATATCGCTGCGTTTCGAAGTCTAACACAACCCCAATTGACAGGGCGCTGTTGGTTTTCCGGTAGGGGCAATTACTGTCGGTAGCTGGAGGGGTCCAGCCGTAGATTCCAATACGGAGCTAGATGCGTCCAAGCACATGTAGGGTCAACTATTTGTACGAACGAAGAAAAACGAGGGGAGATATATTTTAATGAACACTTTTGCAAAGAGAAGAAATCAACCTTCTAGAGATCCTCCTTTAAAGAAGGAGCGGTCAGACGAGGGGCTACCTCTTTCCTCGGCAGTCTACAGGCTTCCCAAGGTCTTACGGACACAGGTCGTTGTATTATTATTTATTTAGCCGCTACCACTGCTACTATTGCCATTTCTGTCTTTCATCCTCTTTGGTCAAGTGCATCTGGGTCTTCTATGGCTGCAGATGAGGACAGGAATGACCGCCATCGTTCTTTACACATAGCTTAGCGAGCCTTGCGTACCTTAGTATATCTTAGTACCTTTATACTTTCTGCGCAGTGTAAGCAGTGAGCCTGCAACCAGGTTCATCTCGTCATTCGTCTTGAGAGAGAACGAGCGAGAAGCGAATCTTACATCTCATCTAGCTTTCTACTATGTCTGAGTGATTTTGCTCTATCGAGCCGGAAACCCCTTTTCCTAACGCCCGATCTGCAAAAAGTTGCTCCTCACGAAACACTTAATTTCAATAGTACGTCCATCTGCCGCTGGGTTCACCCGGAACAAGTTTCCATGTGGAACGGCAAGAAGTTCCTTCTATTCTTTGGTGCCATCGGAGGACCAAAAGCAGGGATCGCCCTTAACGCACGTTTTGCTAATGTTTCTGGTCGCTGTTATTTCCCCGCTGGCATCCTAGCCAGCGCCAGTCAAACGGCTAGACAGCACTTCGTAAAGCATGACTTCAGAAGGGAAAATCAGCATGACACTTCTATCGGGTAGACTGCAGGTAGGCCCCTATGCCACCGCATTAAAGATGGGAGACGCCTTGCTAGAGGAAGCCGTCTACTAAAAAGTATCACTATGAAAGGTCAGTAAAGTAGCGTCCGAAAAGAGCAGGGGCAGTTGTCTAAGGAGCATTTGGAACATTGAGACAGGACGCAACATGTGAACCGGCAGCTTCTGGAGGATTTAAGGATAATGCAATGCAGAAAAGACAAAAGTACACCAGCCAACATTACTTATAAATTCAGTGGGAATAACAGCTACAGACAAACTCTTCCGTTTTTCTCTGTCTTCTTATTTTTCTTCCTTACAAGGCCGTCGTCTAACCGAGTTCGTGTGGGAAGTTGAGGATAGAGCTACACAATATCTGAATGAGCGGTTGACTTGGGTTTTTATTAGATATCTGTGCAACCTACCGTCCTTTAAGTTGCTTCATTTAATGTGTACGGACAGGGATGTGAGAGAGAAAGAAGATTATAAGCATATTATTATTAGGACTTTATTGAAGAAGCGCGCCATATTTTGAATGCGGCGTTGTAGCAGCGGTATGTCCATACATTGGTACTACCATACTGCTAATGCAAAACTGCATAGCCGTGCATGTTGTATATGACTTTTTGTAATGTAGAAGTTTACAATTAAATAGGCAGATTTGGGCATATTAATTGAATTGAGATGTTTTGATTTTGCGCTTTTTGTCTTTGGTACCTAGAGTTGTCAAGGCAGAACTGGAACGCTCAGGGCCCTAGTTTACTAACATTGTTCAGGCATTACCCTATACTAAAGAACGACATTAATTTAAAACTGCCGCTTTTATTTCTGAGGAAGTATAGGAAATTCATTCACGGATTGGCTGGAACATTCGGACAGGTATGTTTAAAACCTCGAAAAGTGGTGAGTTAACGACGGCCCCTTTACCCCTTTTCTGCCTTTATAATATCCCCCTTTCCGCATGATGCCGCCGTGGTACCTCATGCCAGCTACCCATCATGTTGTTGATTTTACTGTGGACAATCACCTTCTCACAAAGTCTTTTCTGCTTGGTGCCGAGACTGTTTGATAAAGGCCTAACACTGCAATGCAAGAACGAGTTCAAAAATTCTTCCCAAAAAGAAACGTCTAATCTGCCCATCCTTTTTTAGATCATGACTATATCTGATACTTACAGAATATTTTTAATATCATATTTACTCATAATGTCCCTTACTGATCCAAGTGATCTAGCCGTCTTCATATTCATATGATTCCGTCATCTGAACTCCTGCGGTTTGCTGCGCGTCTTTTCCGTTCACTATTGTGCACCTTATTTGATGTAAAAGCAAGCGTACCCAGTCTATGCTGCTGCTGTTTTACTATTCGTGGACGTATTTACACACATTTTTATGGACGAATGGCGAGGAAGTAGAGATACGACACAACATCGTTTGCCAGCTGCCTACCTGCTGGTCACGGAAAAATGAACACTCGTTTGGCACATGTGTTGATGATGTGTTTGGCTGTGTGCGGGATGGTAGTCCCTAGAAACGTTACGCGAAGCCAAGCGTGAGATTGGCGCATGCTCGCTGCGTGGATGAATTGCTAGCCAGACTAAGAAAACGCCGAAAAATGGTGAGCTAGCATATGCTGGTAAGGGATGCAGCTTAGATTACTAAAGGACACAGACAACATCACGCTCTGGAAGAGTATGAGGAAACAGGCGGGGGACGAGAAGGCCAATTGGGTAATGATTTTATTCCTCGTCCAGAGTGCTAGCGGTGCGGATGAATTTGCGCTACTCGCAAACGGTGTGGCCACGGTAGCGAATGAAGGGGTAATGATAAAGGAACGCGTGTTAACAGAACTAAAGAGAGAGGTGGGAGGGGGAGCACAAGAAAAGGAAGTTATACAGTACAAGAGAGGGGTCTAAGGGCTCTTGGGTGCTTCATCCACGAGAAGTTTATGCTGCTTTAGCGTTTCTGTACATTGGACGTGGTTAAGCACAGCTTTCATCTGTAGTTAGCTTAGCGTTGCCCATTGCGTTTGTTTAGTTGACGTTCGAGCTCTTCTTCTCTTCTAGCTATCCCCCGGTAGCCGTCGAACTATATGCCGTTGTTATGTGATGAATGACTTCCGGAAGCGCAAGAGTGTCGCGTTCGCATCCCTACAGCACTTCGCAACTGCAGAAACGCGTATTACATATGTATATATGTCTTATATGCACAGAAGCGTGGTTGGAATATTAGCAGTGCTAGAATGTACCTTAGCTATGCCCTTGTGCACCTTATGGACCTTTCTTCTTGGATTAAAGTCAACTGCTATTTACTGTATACTCTTACGGGCCACACGGAGAGCGCACGATCGTCAGTGTCCAGACAGACATGGGCAATGATGACCACACAGTGTTATACGCAGGGCACAGAGGTACGTTCACAGTATGAAAGTCATTATATAATAAAGGCAGACCGAAACTACTTGGATATTTACAGGCTGCACCATCGAATAGTCTGAAAGTAAATAGTCGCTAGGTCGCATCTACATTCGGGATTGCAAAATTCGTATTAATACATTAAACCACCGTGTGGCTATGACGTAAACGCAGATGCGTCGAACTTTGGTATTTGTTGTCGGTGCTTACACGTTATTATTGCACTGACATATATGATCCCAGCGATTATCTAACGACAATGATTTTGCCACGCACTAATTTCCTGAAAGGTCTGTACAGCTGAACAGGATATGTAAATGATCGACAGCGCCTTGATAAAGCAGTGAGAAATTTTGTAGTGCACTCGCTCTTAATTTGAACCGGTGCGCCTTTTCCATTCTCATTAATTTTGAGATTAATTTTACCCTGCAACTCTCCGCGGGAGAGGGGAGGGTGAAGTCTATAATTTCAACGAAATCAGACCTAACCGATCAGCTTTCTTATCCGTACTAGGCGAAGACAAACTTCAGGTAATTGCTATGAAATGTCACTAATGAAATGGCGCATTTGGAACAGTCACAAGCGGCAGCAAATCCAAATGAGCTTAGCATAATCAAGACGACGCAAGTAAATGACTAGTAAAGGCACCACCAGGCTGTCTGATGATAGGAACAGGACATTGTGGGAGATAATCTTCCTGCCCTGCTTCATTGCAATCTAATGGCCTGAAGTTATCTAGAATTCTGGATAAACTGAGTTGCATAACCACTAGCAACTACTTAAATAAATTTGCTCGAATTTCTCGATGTGTGTTTATGTCCGACACGTTCATGCCAAAAAGGGACCCCCCTACAACTGCTGAAACCGTTTGGATCACTATTGATTGGCATCGTTCGCGTCCAGTCCATATTAGTGTGATACTATTAATAATCTTCTTTCTGACAAAACGGAAAGAAATGCATGGGTTTTTCTTGACGACCGAACCGCCGATATACAGATGCATGGGTTATTGTATATCTATTTTATGCTATTACACGGGGTAAAGCAAAGGTCACTAGAAAGTTTGGAAAACTTCATGTAACCACTAAGGCGGTAGACTCTAAAAATTTATTTTTAGCTTTAAGCGGTGGCTCTGAGGCTGTCATCTGACCACACAGGCAACAGAGGTGGAAGATTACCGCTAGTACTCAACTAGAACCAATAGATTATTCTTCATTCCGAAATTTTTATTACAACTTTCGTAGATGACTTTTCTTATTGGTTCCTGTACACTTCGTAGCTCGACATTACATGAGCTGCCCGCATAAACATACACACTGCCATGTATGCAGTGAACGAGTGACGTTCACACGGCGAACCATTGGCGAGTTGCACGTGGCTCAGTTAATTTACAATTACGGTGACCGCAACAGTATTAGCGAGACTATTATAAAAGCTTCTTTTTCTCATAAGCCAGTTAAGTCCCGTTCCTCTGCATACAAACTTGCTCGGTATTCTCCACTGCTGATGCTTATTTCATTTGCTAACACTCTGGTGTTCCGTTATGGACTTCCTTCGGCCTGTTTCTTCGGCTGACGCCTTCCTTCAGTAGCTGTATTGACGCACCTACCAACGACACTTCGGTAGCCGAGTGTAACCAACTAATAAATTTTCCATCTTTCGAATAACCCGCTAGCAAAGCGGACCCGAATCTACTGCTTTTACTCATCGCCAACAAGGGTTGGTTGGTCGAGGCCACTCTCGTGTATGAAGATAGTCTTTAGATGCGCAGATATTGAAAGCGCCAGGGAGAGATGTGTAGCGTTTCGTTAAGCGTTTTCGGGCGTTTGTGTTTAACGACGATATTGGACGTAAACTCGAAGCATGAAAGGGCGTCTTGTGACCTTGATACAGGACGCGTACAGAAAGAAAACATATTACATTTTTATTTCTTTTTTTTGGACGCTACTAAAATTTTTCAGTGTCTGGTAATGGCTTATTGTCTGCTGTGTGGCATTCGAAACATATAGTTCAGCACAGGCAGGAACTGTATAGAAGGAATATTGTATTATTTTAAAAACCTACATGCGATTTTGCATGGCAGATTGCCAATCGCTTACTATCATTATATACATTGTCCTTTCCTGTCTTTTGTTATACACGCACCCTCGGGAAAGTTCGATTGACTCTTTTCCACCCAGCAGAGTCAGTCGGGAGTTCGTGCTCACTAGTTGACCTTTAGGCCAAAGCAGCCTGTTCCATTTGTATTGCTGTGTCAGGAAAAGACATTACAATGAACTGTGGTAAAATTATTAACGGTGGCACTTTTGCTTTGGGTGCATTGTGGGTGTGATAAAGTTCCACAGGGTAATCGAAAGAACCAATACCCGTTTACGCAAAAACTAGGACAATCCAAGTTCATTAGTATAGAAACACGCATTATAAATGTCCCAGAAGGTGGCGTCGCTTTCTGAAAACAATGTCATATAGCCTATAGTATTTTGCAGGGCGGCGCTACTGTCAAACAAGTTCTACTATATATATGTATCTAACAGGGGTGTAAATAAATAAATTTGCATTGCTGTAAGCACGCCATGTGGCTTTTCGAGCCAATAGAATTCAGACTACAGGAGGCTTTTTGCTACGCGTGCATAATTTTTTTCTCATGAAAATATCCGCTTAGCTCCTTCGATCACATCGAGCTCTGCGTGCCTTAACTGAGCTAAACGGCTCAGGCCACCTCTCCTCAAATTGAGTTGCCGTATGTAATCAGCGGTTGATCCAAATTGGAAAATCGTTACACATAACAATAATAACAACAGGATTATTATAATTACTACAATGTAAATCGTATGCCTGCGAACCGACGGTCAAGCAGTGATACATTCTGCGGATACCTTTTTCAATACAAGCTTCGGAACTTTGCCGCCGGTCGGACCTCAATGATCCGCCTGATAGTGATCTCCCACCAATGGCGTATACTCCGAGCCCCACCAGCTGCGACGACATAGATGCCTTCGCATGTATGTAGAATATAACAGCATAGATTACAAGGCAAAATCTTAGAGTGTGTTAGAGCACATAAAATATACATTACGTATAACTCTATCCGTATATCTCTATCCTACACCCTATTTTTATCTTACTACACAATAATGAACGTTATTAAAACTGCTATGTCTTAGAATTATTACGAATAAGGCGCTATAATGACATTTTTTTTTAGCTGATTTAGCCGATTTTATATTGTTTACAGGTGGAAAGTAACATATTATTCTAAAGTACTCAAAAAAAATGAAATAGTTAGACTCCAATGTGAGCCCGAAAAGGGGTAATGAAGTCGACGTGAAGCCGAAGTCCCACAACCGTCCTGTCTTTGATCAACATTTTGTTGTAGGTCTTAGAAAGAAATTTATAGCAAAGTGGTTCTTGTGTTTATGAGTTTCTTATTAACCTTGTAGGGTGTTACTTGCCGCATCTATTATACCGATATCTGCCCAGTTTGGCTAATTCAACCAAGCCATACATCTCAGTTTGAGACACATTGACCAATCCGCCCAAATACCTCTTAACGTCTGATTACTGATATGACCCTTTTGATTCAGCGAGTTCATTTTTTTAAGTTAATTTTCCCTCCACTCGCAACAATGTTGGAGAACACCGCTGATAGAAAGAGTTCATGAAAGGTTTTGTATGTCTTCTAATGGGGTCCAAACGTTCGATAAATCCCGTTTATTAGAATGCGCTGAGGATGTGCGGTACGGATAGTCCCTAGACGGTAGCGCTCTTTTGTCTAGCAAACCATTTCCCTTTATTATTACTCCGTTCTCCACTAACTACTATTGGAGATCATTTTTGTCACAGCGAAATTTAATCTATTTAAAGTTCGAGACGAGTAAATTAACATCAACTTCACCCTTAGTCTTCGGATCCCATCTCATTCTATCCAAACGCTGCAAGGCCTCACAAGAGAAGCCAAGTTCGTAAAGCAGCTCGTGCTGGCCAAGATCACCCGTCCCTGGGGGCACGGGGGGAGGGTAGTTGAAAGATAAAAGAAGAAGCGGTCATCACGAAGCAGCGTCCAATAAGGTAGTTGCGCCATAGATAAAGCACCAAAATTAGAGGGGCATTCAAGCACAAATGAAAAATTACTTAAAAGTGGCTCCGCCAAGGGACACAGGGTTGATCCGCCAGGGAAACGATAAACAAGAAAACAACGTTATAAATCGTCGGGGGTACTGGTAAGAATAATGCCACCGAAATTTCTAGTCAGTAAGCAATAAGTGTTGTAACTGGTTTGTCTCCTTATTCAGTCACTTTGATCATATAACAAATTTCGCTAGCAAGACCTGACCCAGCAACCCCCGCTGGTTTTTTCAACTATGGGTCTAGCAAACAGAGTGGGAAAAGCTAATCATGTTGTGCCTGAGGTTGTTACGTCGCAGAGTTGTAAGCAGCCCGCAAGAATTGTATATATCTATGGAAGCAATAAGTCTAAGAAATTGTTTGTTTCCTTATTAAATCACTCTCGTCGGATAGTAGTTTATAGCTGACGAGCGTAAACAAGCAACCCTCAAAGGCTTTCTACCATCAGAGATTCAGCGAACAGGCTGTAGGCTACAAGTATTCTATAAATCTTATGTCCAAAAGCTGTTTTTACGCTTTGTTTGAGAGAAACTAGTATGCAACTATCAAGCTAACTATTACAGCAGGTGATTTCTGGGAAGATATATCCACGATGGGATTCAAACTCAGATTGGCTGACGTTTCCTGTCAAGCAGAAGACAAACTAGTTCAGACCTGTACCATTATTAAAGTAAATTACCACTGCCATTAGTTTTAGGTAGTAGAACGGTTGTTTTATAAATGCCGCAGATTTCGAATTGATATTCTATCACATTTAACGTGAGGCTTTAACAGGAGCCACACTTAACACTATTTATATTGCAGATGTAAGGGAAGTTTAAATATAATCGTGTACAAGATTAGACTTTGACTAGGTAGCCAAAGATTCCCCATGATGTTTTATGTTTTAATGAAAATTGCTAGATTTTTACAATGTCAGGAAACGCACTTTCGGAAAGAACCATTTATAGAGGGCCAGCACAACGAAGATCCAGATGGTCGCTTTGGATTACGTTCAACCACACCAAGGATTACGGTATATTCTAACTCTGTACATTATTCATGCCTGTTCAATTCGTAAAAAGACCGTACCGCTACAATATTACCTTTAGTTTACCAATAAGTATGATGCAATAAGGTTCATCGAAAGTTCGCTCTCGAATACACGTCTTGCGCCAAATTGCACCTATTCCACTTTATGGGCTATCATTCTCTCACACAAAAACAAACCTTCACGAGATCGGGCGTTACTCGTGACTAGTCTAATGAAGCTTACTGCGTCCTTTGGTACTCATGTAGCCATGCCCCCACGACGCCACATCTTACTGCCGTACCATTAACAAGACGTAACCAATTCGTTCTGATATGCTTCTCACGTTAACGTCTCCTTTTCGCCTTTCGCTTAAATACCGATCATGTTGCCGTCCGTCGAACGGATATACCAATGTCCAAAATTATCCTTTACGATACAATCGAGAGGCGGAGCTAAATCCGGCACCGAGTTCAGCTCTAAAGAAAGGGTCGCCAGCTGCGTTTGACGACCGCTGCAATAAGTCTACAGGCCAGAAAAGCTAACTAAGACTAACACTCCTGGATGGCCTTTATCGAATTGGCTTATGTAATGAACTGCAGCTTTCAGGTTTTCCAAGCCTGCACTGGCTCTCTTGCAAAATAGGGCGATGTGCAAAGTATAATACCTTATTGCCTGATCAGCCAGGCAGTCGTTCGTCTCGGCCATTGGCTAACCTTTAACGAAAGATGAAGCGAGCACACGCTACAGAGAAACAATAATAATACGGCGATGACAAAGGTCGTCGTAGCGGCAGTTACACATATCACAGTCTTTTTACTCTTAGTGGAAAAAGCCCCTGGAACACTTCGCAAAGCAGAACAATTCATGCCATTCAATAACAGTGTTGTTTGTGCTTTTCCTTCTAAATCGTTTTGGAACACCCTCATTAGTAATGTTACACGGCGCCTTTTGAGAACACGTATATATAAACCCAATACGTATTAAGGCACCTACATTTGGATTGTACGCGTGGCGATACAATTTTAAAGTATGATATGCCTTCGATGTACGCAGTAGGGTTGCATGGTGATCTAGTAAACAAACAATCAGGTGCATTCACCGAAAGCTTTGAATTAGTAGGTATTTAACTAACTCGAGGTTGATTCAATGATGTTCGTTATTTTAATCAGAAAAATTAATTAAAGGCCCGGCCATTCTTAACGTCCAGGGAAGTAGGTCGCGTACGCTCCCTTCCCTTATTTTATCCTCATTAACCCTCAAGTTAAAATAAAACCACGCTTCCGATCAAATGCAAGTATCTACGTAAATGAGGATGATCGTCGCAGAGTTATGCTACGATTAAATCGTTTAGCAGGTGCCGACCTGTCTTCAGCAGCTAACGAGCTGATTTGATAATTACAAACCTGGGTCTTGGGTATTAGAAAGACAAATCCATCCATCCGTCACGCTAATGCAACGAGGCCTACCCAAATCTCTCATCCTTTTTTTCAGTCTGTCCATCTTGCTTGTCCTCATGATTCAAATATTAACGGATTACGGCTTTGTGCTCTTATGTATTGCGAAAGGAATTATTCCGCTCGAATTATGCTGCACTGTTTCTTCAAGGGAGGTACGTCTTACTCTGCTGTCCCTGACCCGAACAGCGTTCTTGCTCGCACAGATGACGCTCTGTCTGGTAAACCTCTGTTAAAGCCTCGGCCTCTTATATGACCCTTGTCAAAACGATTTCTCCGTTGAACTGGATGCTGAGGCCAATCTTCGTCAGCAGCAATCGACGATAGCGACGAAAGTCAATGCCAATCGCGTGACAACGGCGATGTAAATTCAGAGCCACTTACACAGTGTTGCCATAGCAGATGGTTGTGCGGGAAGTCGGAGCGGCCAACGACAATGATGCTTGAGCGTTTCTCAACCTGAGCGTTCATCGATGTCTACTCAAGCCAAATCACCCTTGGCACGTGTCATCACCACTACCACTATAACAGCTACTGAGATTCAGCTGTATTCTTTCCCAGAAGCAAAGCCCTGCTACGAAGTGAACGAGATCAAAGTATCCATCCTGCCTTGGCCGGAAATCCTATCCATATAAATACCAGTAGTATATTAGTGTCTCATTGCTGCGATTGCTAACGCTGCATCATTTATATACTCTAATGGGTATTATAGCATACCCGGTTCAGCGTCCTATAGCCAATTCATGTCGTTTGGTAAGATTTTCGTCTCACTGCTTGGCCGACGTATGAAGGCAATTCGTCTACGGCCAACCATTTGGACGAAGGTTCCATGTAAAGGCCAGCGTAGCAGTACTGCAGTAAGGGTAACGAGTATTATCGACCATACGTATATATATGTGTGTGTGTTCGCACTGCTGTAATGGAGCTCAATGGAGAATAACACGTTAAAGAGACTCAGCCGTCATGGAAACGGGAACAAGTATAAACTCCAGCCGAGGAGCTGAAGGAATTTGATGTTTTCCGAAAAACGAGTTCTGAGTTAGAAAAATGGAGTAAAATATGATGAAAGGCTATAGGAGGACAAAGAAGAATACATTTTTACTACCGACCAGCTGAACTCTTCCAATTTAGTTGTGTGAATCGGGGCCTGAAAGCTTTCAAGAAGACCCACCAATCGTCTTCAGTTTGTTTACCGCGAGGCGAAGTATCGATCACCAAATTCGAATGGAATCAATTTAGATCAAAGAGATCGAGTCACTTCAGTCTATGACCAGAACGATATGGCAAGGGCAGAAAACGTGATGAGGCTTCTATATTTACGTAAGTTAAAGCAAAGCTTGCAACCGTACTATCTAGAAAGCTGCTGATTTATAGAAGGCTGCTAAGTGAGTTAGTTATACCACTATAGTTAGAAGAATTTTTTAAAATTTAGTAAAACCTTGGTTTTTGATTGTGTTAAAGTTAAAAATGATTTGTGCTTATGTTTCGCCTTGCCAGGCATAGTACTTATCACCAGCAATCGACATTTATCAGAACAAACAAAACAAATATATAACCGTTCCTATGTCATATGTACATAGAATCAGTTGGGAACGAAATAGATATTTGGGAATGTGTGAACCTCTCCATCCATATTAGTTTCTCTACCGAACTTCATCTTGTGGATCCAAGATTGAGGTTGTCACGCTTCTCCTTTGTATGTTTATATACTCGTGTCTTTGCTGATATTTCTACAGTGGGTCCCTACACTGGAATAGATCCGAATTGTCCTTGCAAGCGTGTGTTAGAACGGACATACGGACAAAAGTTGCGCGTTCCATTGGTTCTGGCCTTAAAAGTCTCCATTAATCAATCTGGCTTCTCATTTTTCACGTTTCAGTAAACTTCGGCGACATAGCAAAAAAATATTGCTGTTTTGATGATATGAAAGATATCGCGTTGATATATATAAATTATTATTTTCAAAAGTTCCTATGAGCTGGTGAATAAGACTTGTTCCCCTTTGCAGTACACGTTCCATGGACTAGTCTCTCTACGGAGGTTTTCTGCCATTTCTTGAATTCGAAAAGACAAATGACGTTATTACACAATACAAGTTATTTTTTTTATCTGTATGCAATAGTCAAAATCTTTGATCTTCTCAATCACTCCAATAGCGAATAGCGCGTTCAGCCATACCCCGTTGACCGCGTTTAAGAAATTGTCGTATGGTAGCTTCGTGAAAGCATTTCCCATAACTGTGATTTTAGCAGGAATTTCTCGAGGAAGCCTACACTTAGCTTTTTCACGACGCAAAAAATGATGACGTTTTTTGTGACGTCCTTATGTTGTTATATATGTATATACAATATCATATATTATCCACTTACGATAGTCAAGTTGTGCCCTTAACTACTCATGCACGATGTTGTTACATTTGTGTCGAATATAACATAATTCAGCACATTCTAGTACGCATTTGTTTACATCATCAGCATTAGGTTGTATAGAACTTCCACTAAATATTCACAGGCGTTTTTAACCATCACGTTACGTCATATCATCTCTAGGTATTCCAAGCGTCAGTCGAAAAGAACAACATCGAAACGCCATGTTCCCTCAATTCACTTTGCATCCCCTTTTGAAGATACAGTAACAGGTGGCGTTTGACTTCCATCGGCGTCGAGATCTTCATTTACTGGCGCCCTTTAAGCCAGTTTGTCTTCGCCAGAAACCAGGAACGAAAGTTTCGTTCTAAGACCGTAAGAGGGCTTCGCATAAAAATGGAGCTTTTCCGTTCCAGCCATTTCATGTCGGTTAGACGACAGGGAAAAGCCATCAAATGAAGACAGCAAAAGGATAAAAGAAAGTCAAGGGAGAAGAAGGATAGCACGTGCAGGACCGGAGAAGCTAACCGCAGCGGAACTGAGCAGCGCCGGCCTCGCCAAACATACAACCTTATATTGCAACAGAGAGCAGAAGCAAGCTGCGTATGACTGTTTGCTATATAAAAGGCAAAAAAAGATCAACTGTCTCCCTGGATGGATAAAAGGGTGGCACAAAAGAGAAGGACAGCTATAAGGTGTGAGAGGCAAAAAAGTCGGAAGCTTTTCCTTCCGAAGTAAGAGACGAACACGGTTAAGTCAAGTGTCAACCCGTTGCCAGAATTTCTTTCTGTATGAAAGCTACGGACACAAACATAGCGACGTACACAGTTCCATGGCTATTAGATACATTTTGCAGCTGGCTTCTCTATAGATATATATATATGGGAGTCAGGTCACCTAGAGAATTTTTAAGGAGCGTTTTAGGGCAAAGTTAAACGTTTAACGAACGTGTTTAGCGAGCATTAATACGATTACAATTGATACAAGCGGAGGAAATGATTATTTTAGTTTTTTCCACGAATATCTTACTGTTCAGCTAAGACGAACATTTGTGAACGAACTGAGTATCGTCCAGTAAAGCTGTCGCCAATTCTGGCTGCATAAAGAACTATGAAACTTTAATCGTAAGTTCCGTTTCTTTTTCTTGTTTTTCTAGTTTTCTATTCTCTAACTGCTAGTTAAAATGTATGCGTTCACGATCGAGCTTGGTGGGCATCAACAAACACAATTAAAAAATCCCGCCACGAACAATAGTCAGAGTACAGAATTTGAGACAATATAACATTGCTAAACAATCTATTATAAACAAGGAGCGAAATGACTACTAACGTGATTACTGAAATGTTTCCCGTTTCACGTATCGTACTAATTACTTCAGATGGCTGGCTGAACACAAAATGAAGTTTACCCACGCCCGGATTCGAATCTACACTATTACGTATTCACTTTTGTAAACAAACACGTTACCACCCATCACCTTGGTTACATCCTATTGAATGTTGGCGTTCGCTTCGCTAGCAGCAGAAATTGCACATATTCATTGATACAATGTATGTATTGTACGTGATCTCCCGCCAACAGGTAGGACTGCGCTGTACGCTTCTCATAAAAGCTGAACGCGGGGCGCACTCTGAGGGGCGAAACGAAAGCGAGAATGCGTTCTGAGGCTAACTAGTTTAAGTAGGCGGGGTAGCAAGAGTCGGCGCAATAGCCCTTTGTTCCACTGGTGTGCCATAGTGGCCACCGCAGTGGCCTGAGTGGCGCCGAGGCGACGAAAGCGCACTAAGACCAACGTTCAAAGGACAAAAGCGCATCTGTAAGGTGTTCGGCCTATCCGCTTATCTGTTCGTTCGCCCGACTGAAAAAAAGAACACGGCCACACATCATTCTGGGCGTGCAAGATCAAAATAGAAAGGAATATGGTTGTCTGGCCGTCAGTGCCCTGCCACAGAGTATGAAATAACTGACAAGTTAAGGATGTCTTGTCAGCACACGGCAAAAGTGATAGAAATAGAAAGTACGTAGTCATTACTGCTATGGTAGCAAGCGGCGTGGACCGAGATCGTTTACCTCCAACGGTAGGTAAAAGGTTGAAAGTAAGTGACTCTGAAGTCTCCTATATTAAATGTAATGTAGGGCTACCACGTATGTGAACGACAAATATGTATATCAGATTTTTAGAAAAACTTCCCAGTAGGGGACAGCCAGACAATCACATAACGCAATTAAGACTGGAGCGGTGTGCGAAAGGATGTGAGGTAACGTTTTGCAAATTCTCATTGTTTTTACTATAAAAACAAATTATGTTGTAACTAAGTTTTCATTCACATATATTGGTAAATCCTTTTAAATTTTAACGATTCGTCCTAGACGTATCGTCGTGCAGATCGATTGCCCCCGCATACATATATATGTATACTGTATAATCTCAGTAAGTGACATACAGGCATAGCTGTATAACTTCAGACAACAAAATATATCTAGAAAATAATGTATTTGAAAAAAAAAACAGATTAAATTTATGAACGATTACCTTAGAAACCATCAATTATTAATCATTTTCAAAAACAGAACGAACATGCACAATATTGAATTTAGTTTCAACAAATACAAATGATAGTGCGTTCGAGCCAACGAAATAGTCTGTACTCGTATCTAAGCTCGGTACTTTACATAAGGTAAACTTATCATGAGAGATAAGGGTTACATAAGATAATTTGCTCATAAAAGGTATTTTACGCACACACGCTTTACAGCAGACCTAGCGCGACCTGTTCAGCGCAATCGGTTAAACTGGTTTCAACAGTTTTCAGATGGACAAAGGTTGCGATGACCTTATTGTCCTTCTAAGCTTTCTCGTTCGCTAATCCTCTCCTAGGCACATGGTGAACAGGCCAGAATTGTTCTAAACAAATGTCCTGAAGTTAATTGCGTATTGTCGACGTGCATGGATCTTTTAGGATGAATTGTTTTCGACAATATACACTTCCGACGTCTTCTCATAGGCGTGTCATAGGCGAGACACTTTGATCTGGTAGTCATCGTTCGGAGAAATTTTCTCACGACTATATGATATGTTAGCTAACAGAAAATGCTAATATGTCAAATTTTATTTCAAAGGTAAAATACATCATAAACGTGTAATATGGTACTAGCATTAATAAGCAAATTTACGTTTATTTAAACCCGTCCTAAAAAAAATATAAGCTTTCAATAGGATTATCAAACGTTTCTTTTAGTTAAACATTATTTTGATTTTAGTTAAAGATTTTAATAAAGTTTTTTTAATAAAGTTTTTATCTAAATCCAGATATACTTTGTTATATTAATAACACACTACTACTGGTACTGTATACTTAGACCATACTAGAATTTAGGCATTTCAATAACCCCGAGGATTCAATTGTGTGTTGTACGTATGTAGCAGTATTTTATCACCGGATAAATATAAATTACGAAAGGATAGATCTAACTCTCTGAAGTGTTTAGAGTGCGCCAAAAGTTAATCGTTAGCTAATAGAACGGAGTAAGTCATACTATTCGAATCGGTAGAAATGTGTTTAGTACTCAATTTAGAATATTTAACGTTGAATAAGGGCAGCGTTTTCCCATAAGTATGTGCTTTTAGCTTTATCTATGCCGAACTCATATGCTAAAGATCGCCGTTGTGATTGCAGGACGCATCGACGACATGGGGCCGTTGGCACTGATGTGCAGTTTCCTTAAAGAATGTTACTTTGGCCTTTTATGTATTAGTACCACGGGTTCTCTTAGAGCTGTAAGAAAGTAGATCGTAAGTAGTTATCTGTAATTGCGAAGTTGGGAAGACATCAGTGAATACTAGAAAATTCGATAAACTTGTTTCAAGGATGAACTTTAAGGTTCGTTAACAATACCCTTGCGAACTTCGAATTGTCAAACCCTATATTGAGAAAAGGTTCTTTCTTTTTATTTATTTATTTATTGTAATAAATTCATGCGTCGCCTTTATCATTCGTGTGTACTTACTCTAGCGTCGTAATAATGATACCTTTCATCAGAGTTGAACATACTATTAGAAAAAAAAACTATGTTCATCCATTACTGTGAGAGGCAAAAGGCGATCTGTCGTATACGACGGACGGAGTATCTGAATCTGGCTAGTAGCGTTCTTCGATAAACCTTCAACCTGATAGGCGGGAAGACGTGAAGACTGTCAAATGGGAAAAACAATTTTTGAGAGACTTACATGTCCTAAACCAGGTAACTGATACGATGACGATCATTTCGCACCGAATAGAACAATCCAAAGTCCAAATCCAAGTTTGTAGGAGGAGCAACGCATGCAAGTTATAACTCAGTAACAAGCTAGTACGTTGTATGAGTATATCCAACATCCTGTACCAGATAAGAAACTCGATATGGTATTTAAGTTGAAAGTCTTGTTTAAATAATTTAGACAAATTCTGACGACGAAATCTATACAATCATAGTCCTATTCAAAGAAGCAGTTAAAAAAAAATTAAAAAAGTACATAAGCTAGTTCGTTCTTTTTTAAGGAATAAGGCGGAAAATGCTGTCCCATTATTTACTATACCGTACGTAGCAGGCCCGAAAGCCTACTAGAATTTTGCTAAAAGAAAAAATTGTGAAACATTAGCTAACAACTAAGGTCTTTCCTAGAAAAAAAAAATAACATTTTCACAATTGTGCATCGCATTAGGCGCTAAACCTAGCTTTTGACTCAGATTTATCGACGCGATAACCAACACATACAAAACTGCCCAAGTAGAAAAAATACGAGCCTGTAAAAAGTAGTTCGGTTGAGTTTAGTTTACTTTTACTTTTATTCCGTAGAGGGCATCAACTCATGTTGATCTCAACCGTAAAAATTCTAGGGGCAAAGACGAAGAAGAGATCTGATAATACGCTACAGTTCAGCGGACCTCTCCGGAGCTCTTATCCTTGCCTAATCATTTCTCCAAAAAGGCGTTCGTGGTCCACCAAGACAATAACGCAAAGGGTTGCGTTAGCTATCTACTGTGAAATAATATTTATACAAACACACAGATATACACACGACGTATAGCACAAGTCTACCATTCCTATGGATGACCGACAAGGGAAAACATCGCGCTTCTGGCTCAATTTGGATTTACGTTTTCCAAGGATCCGTTTCCGGGCTAGAAGCAGCGGTTAGACTATAAGATAGAGCGACTACCTTCCGATTTCTGTTTTTTTTTTGAGTTCTATCTTGTAGCAATTTCTTATTAGAGAGAGAGAAAATGAAACGATAGTAACAAGTGCGCTGTAAACCACCCAGCGAAGAATCTGTGTTGTTCAGTGCCTTTAGGTAATGCCCTATTTTGCTGGCTTTTTGCCTCATCTACTGTCTAAGTGGCGAATACGAGGAGATGAGAAAAACCCAGGCGGATTAATCGCTTTTTGATTTTTACAATTGACGCAAATTGTGTGGGATGTGTACACAAGGACTTTTATGCAATGAGCAATGAGTGTCCTTAGGTGGGACTCATCGTCTTATTCGGATATATTTTTATTAACTTCACAATTCATAGTTGTGCATTTATCTGCACATTACCCGGTGTCATATATATATCTATATATATGTATATATATATATATATATATATATATATATATATATATAGGGTAATAGTTAATTTGCCTATAAATAATCGGACTGTAAGTGTGTAGTGGTAACGGAGCTTGCCTTCAAAGGTTAGGGATACCAGGTAGAACGGTCTGGGTTCGAAATCGCAGACGTAGACACACTTCGTCTCGTGCTGATGACGCCCAGCTATCTGGGTCAGTGCTTAACAGGGTACTTGACGTGCAGCCTGAAACATTTAAATCTGATAATTGAATTGGTTCATTCTATTTGAATAAGAGTAGAAACGACCGATTCTGCCCTCTCAGCAAAGCCATTACTGAAATCACCAGATCTACTCAAGAAATACTTATATATAGAAATACACACATATCTTTTCGCAGTACAGCTGCAGTACCTTTTACAATACCAGGCGTAAACACCGTTTGTGTCGTTCTGGGAGCCTGTCCTCTAAAGAAATGTTCAATGGCTTCAGTATAGAGCGCAAAGTACGAAACATTCATTTTAGGCCGTCTCTGCTCGTCCTTGCGAAGATTTAAAAATATAACTGTAGAGAGTAATAGTAGAATCTTCACATGATAACATTGACATTTGTAATCGAGAACAAGAGCAACTACAGATAACAAAAACGACAAAATGCTAAGCTAATTACTTTTAGCGAAGAGTAGGCTTTTTCTGCGTGCGTGCGTGCGCAATGCTGTCGGCAGGAAGAGCACGTTGGAACCATCTACCTTTCGTTTTGATTTGATTCATTTTCAGTCGGTTCTCGGCGTACCTCGGGTGCGCCTATATACCCGATGGCTACCTGCTCGCTGGTAAACAAAGTTGGCCTGCAGGCACCACCAGTAGCTAAACAAATAGACGCTTAGAGCCACTACGCAATTTGCGGAATAGAAACTATCTTCATCATCGAAGTTTTAGTTTGACCTGACAATTAGTTAAGCTGGCGAGCGCGAGGCGCCGACAACCACCGATCGGCAGTTAGCGGCCGACGCAACCGCAACGTTCAGATAACACCGATGCACTCGGATGAACACTAATTCAAGCAATTAGGGTAGTTACGTAACGTAAGTTGTAACGTTAGTACAAGAACTAATCGTCGTTTGGCTATACTACGGAAAAGATGTGACACGGCGAAGATCCCGCCGAGCGGACGACGGAAAGGCAAATTTGAACAAGAATTAGGGTTGCGCAATAATATTAGAAAATAAGTAAATTATGTACGGGCCAACGTTATCGAGCATTTACAATTAGTTCAACCTATACATTAGGATGTGTTGAGAACAACTATCGTTATAATACGATACGAGCAGTATGTATACGTGTACAGAATTCGACCGTAAACATAATATATGTAGCGCAAATTTACCTGATGATACTCACAGACTCACTGGGGTCGACTGGGGGTGCAAAAAGTTCATGATTGTAATAGCCGAAAAAAAATAAGATCGACATTCTTTTGTTAGAATAAATATACCTATTGTAAACGTGTAAGAATATATTTTTATTCAATCTTTGGTTGTTATAGTTATAAAATTGCTTTGTATGTAGAAAATTCGTTAGAATTTTCTCGGAAGAAAAGAAAAACTCGATCAAAGGTAGCGAATTGACACTGGCCCTAGTCGTTATATATAGCCCCATATTTACATAGATGCTCTCTAAATATAGCTTCCTGGCCTGGCACAATAGTCAAATTACTCTGTCACGGTGAGACGATGCGTAAGTGAAAAAATGATGGGATCCCTGTAATGGCTGAACGCGATACTTCGTTGAAATTCCGGAAAAATTGTCAGTCAACAAACGATGAAAGATATTCCATACGCAATATTCCGGTTCGTTTAACAGTTGTGTTTCCAGAAATCTCTGATCATTTTTTTATAACACTCTTCAATTGATTACGCGATCATCCTAAACTTTGGCAAGATTTTGCCATCTCTACAACGGCGCCTCCGTTACTTCGAAACGAGCCTGCGTGAGCACGTCAGTTAAGTGTAGCATCTGCACCTGGGACTCGTTTGTAGACTTCCTTTAAAATCGCTCAAGATTTAAAAAAAAACTGCAGTATTCAGCTGTGAATTTGCCAGCTTATGTCGAAGTTAATACCCATAAAAATGCATATAGACGGGCCACTGGCTTTGAGTACTTTACTGAGCAAGCACTATAAGGAAAATGAAGGCCCTTACGCCGAAGGTCCTTATTTCGTACAAAGCGAGAAGTTCCACAACCTTGAAGAACTTGCTTACCATTTGCAGCTATTCACAGCTCTTCGACATGCCTTTTGTCATAAATATTCAAAAGTCCAGAATATTTGGAAACCTGCACAGACGTTTCAACCACGATAATTGAGGTGGCTTTTTTTTGGATGAGACCATCTGACTTCTTCGAAACATAACGAATCCAAGGAAGGTTCGCGAGAAGATCAAGCTTAGCATACTTTTCAATAGACTGGATTCAAAAGCATTTTGTTTTAGGCAAAATTCAATTATTATGTATGCGATGACGGTAGCGGTGCCAATGGCGGTGGCGGTGGGCGTGAACGCGGGATGCCCGGTCGTGCTTTTGACCTACAGCGTTCGTTATGCATAATTACTTTGACTCTGATGATCATCATTTTCGCTAATAAACACAATTATTAGAATCTGCGCCCCCCTCTGCACCCGAAAGTGTGGAAGCAGATCCCATTAAATGAAAACGAAATTTATTCCATGCAGGCAATGAATGTTTCGGTGCAACTTGTGGCTAGTACGATTCGTATTAAACTCACCAATTCTCTGTTTGACGATCCCGACAGCGTTTTTTGAAGAGCTCATTGACTGGGCAGTCTTTAGCCGTGACTACGCTGCCTATGGGTTCGCATCAATGGGTACATTAAAATCCACGGCTCTCTTTATACCTTACGAGCTTGCTAACTGCATGGAATCATTGTGAGTGCAAATTTTTCCACGCTTCAGCAATACAAAATACGAATTCTATAGTATCAAACTTGAAGTAGATGGGGCATAGGCGAAAGGTCAAATATGGAGGCGAAGTCTTTCAAACAGTATGTATAGTAGACAGAGATCCATTAATTAATTGCGTAGCCATGGCAATCTGTCGACCAAACGAGGCGGAGGCTAATTTAGACTTAGAATTCCGTACTGGAGTCGACGCTCACCTAGAACTTTAACAGCTTTAATCAGGAAGTGGGCGATTTGGCATTAGTACGAAAGTTCTAGCAGTGCGGTCTGACAATATCTGAATCATCATCATTATTAGTTTTGATAAGGCATATAATAGAAAGTCATATATA